>NW_010162985.1:0-62730 GCF_000695765.1 Mesitornis unicolor
GCATTACCTGCATTATTCTGTGAAATAAGGAAACAAGTTTTCTCTCAGGAAGATCCCACCCAAGCACACAGCATAGGCTGTGGTCTACATAAGCCAGCTGCCCATGTCAGTCCACCTCGCTGAATCAGAAAATGCATTTCAAGCAAATAAAATGTCACTCTGGTTACTTGCAAGTCTTGAGAGCTACAATTTTATTTAGCTGTAAATTTACCGAAGAAAGATTCCTTTAATATTTTATGACTCTAGTGGATTAAACCTTGTATAAATCAACAAATTAGCAGTCACACTATATTTACGTTCAGAAGAGGGCTAAGGAAGGTGAAGGCAAGATTACTCCTTCCTGGCAGGCTGACCAAACTGTAAAGCTAAACTGAATGACTTCGGCATGCTAAGAGCAATGCAGAAGTGAGTTGAGGATGATAAATAATACACACTGACTGCAGTTAAGGCAGGTGCAAAGTAGGAGGATTTTTATTCTTTGAAGTTTTCTTTTTCTCCTCCTTTGGTGTCGATCAAAGGCTTCTCAGTTTTGGGGGGGTTCTTTAGGAACTCAAATAAAATTTATGAGACGGTGACCTTCATGCAACTTTTTCTGCCCTGAAATGTATTCCTACAGTCAAATTTTCCAAAGTGTTGCTCGCGATAGCTGGCCAAAAAAGAAGAATCCAGTCTCTTTCAAATATTTGGAGGTGCTACGCCTTCTCATAATTCCTCAAGTTTTCTTTTGTTTACATAAATAATTTAACTCAGAAAAGTTGTGCAGATAGATGAGAACAGGTGCTCCAAGTGTGGAGTGGGCTTTGGAGACTGATCTGAAGCAGAAGCAAATGGTCCTTGGCATCTTACAAGTGTGTTGAATGGTTTCATTGTACTTTCCACCCATCAATTTGGTTTTCTTCCTTCTCAGCAGCAGAGTGATGGCAGAGTGGTTGGTTCTGCAGCCAAAGTGAAGCAAATGCCCCTCAGTGAGGTGCTGCTGCCATGTTCCGCTCTCCTGTTATAAACAGAGTATGAACCCGCACGTCTGAGCTTGTTGCCAATTCATTTTTTTGAGATCCAAAAGCAGAACGGCACCTTTGGGAGAGAAAACCTGAGAAAGAGGTGTGCTTACAACACATGAAAACATTTGAAATACTTTTAAAAATTCAAGCCTTAAGGCAACTGGTTTTCTGAAAACAGAGTATCCTACAGTTGGTAGTTTGGAAAATTAATGCAAAAACACCATCTGCTAAACTTCAGATGTATGAATACTATTTGGTCTACAGAGAGTACAGACTGTACGGGAAACTATTGATCCCCCATCTGCTTCAAAATGATCTTTTAAGAATTTCTCTCACTGAATCAAGTACTACATTAGTAACGTAACGGTATATGGAGCACAGCATCCCAGTTGCTCTTAGAAATGCAGGAAGCAGAAATGTGCTTCTATCATCCTTCAGCCACCATAACACAGAAAAATGCTCTTGGCTTTCTGCGTGCTTATTTCCTGTGCAGCCAAGAAAACATGGTATAAATCTCAATTAAATGT
The DNA here is from genome assembly GCF_000695765.1 of Mesitornis unicolor. NCBI lineage: Eukaryota > Metazoa > Chordata > Aves > Mesitornithiformes > Mesitornithidae > Mesitornis > Mesitornis unicolor. Next base: position 1,529 of record NW_010162985.1, read on the forward strand.
CCTTGTCTCCAAATATCATGGTTTTGGATGTGTGTGCTGTCAGATGTTCCTGGGGGTAGGCCACACCTTACAGAGAGGTAGCTTCCTTCGTATCTTCTGTCTCCTAATTAATAATTAGATGATATCCAGATGGTGAACTGTAAGGAAGTCTGTTTTCTGTTACAGTATTTGATGCAGTTCTTGTCCCTCAGTGCATTGGGGCCCAGATTTGTATTCTGAACCTTCAGCCGTAAGACAAATACTCCAACTTCACCTTGTGCCAATGGGCTTGAGCAGTGACTGAGGGAGGTGCCTCCGTGAGCTCAGTGATGAGCCATCTTTCAAAATCCAGCTCTTCTTTATATGTAAATCCCACCACATTTCTAGGTATTCTTACTGGCCCTCTCTTGGGTAGCCATCAAGTTCCTAGCATCGTGTTCTGAAAAGGAGAAAATATGTCCTCTGTGCTTCATTGAAACAGACTGCGTATGATTAGGCCTATTAAAGAACAGTCAGTGTCAAATAAGGAGAAAATAATTTGCAGAAATATTTCCCCCCTCCAGGAGTGCTCTGTGTGTGTGTGTATTCACAAGATAAGTAGACACTCGTAGACACTTAAGTCGTGTAACTTAAAGGAATACTATTTAATGTTGTACCAAAAAATGCACGAGTTTAAAATGCTAGGCTGTTCTGTTAATTTACTTCTCCTGGAATAAGAAGATCTGTGCAGAAACAAAGTTACCGAATTTTCACCAAAACCACAGGTTAATTCGTAATTTTAATTTCCAAGATTTTATGCAGTGAATGTTGGCTCGGCGTAACAGCAATGCCAACATAAACCCAGAACTCAGCTTTTCCAGCCTTTTGGGCCAGCATCCATATGTTAGTCCTCATAGTTTCTTAGGGATAGCATGCAGCCTTATCAAGGAGCACTAATTTAAAGTACCCAAAGGGCTTTATGTCTCTGGGGAGCAGATAAGGTTTCCAGCAGGGGCTGCACAGGCTGTCAGTAACCTGTGAACCTTAGCTCAGGAACTGGTGATGCAGAATATCAGTCACTCCTTGTGAGATTCACAGCCCCTTTTGCAGATCAAATTGGCTACACTCCATCCCGAGTTCCATTTATAAATTAAAGGTTAATATATTAGCGTTAGCAGTGATATATTTGTTCATCAGTGAGCCAATTGTTATACAGCCCCACAGCTTCAAAAAACAATTATCACCGTGACTTGCAATCATCTCTAAAGCTTTCTCCCGTTGTATTTAGGACCGTGTCTAATGCGTAATACTCATGTCTGTAGTATACATATAATAACTATTAATCACTTCTAGACTTTCATGAGTAACTTATAAAAGGAGCCTGGTTCAGGAAATCCAGAGCGGGAGAAGAGTTTGGGGAAGTATCAACGTATGCTCAGCCTGTTCTTTTGTCCTTTCCTGGGTACCCACGACCACTGATGGAGATGGGTCCTGGGCTAGAGGGATTTGTAGTCAACTCCTTCCCCTGTGGTTTTGTCCAAGTTCGTTGAAGCCAGTGTTAGTTCTCTTAGAACACAGACATATAAGCTAGGCCGTTTAATTTGAATTCTTTGGTTCTTGTACCCTCCAACCTGCTGACAACAGCAAAAAGCAGTTTGTTATCCCAGCCACTGGCTAGCCAGCATCTGTTTTTAATTAATCCCAAGAGAGCTACTAGACATTTTTATAACAGTTCAGTAAGTTACACGTTGCAAAATTTTGCACATTGTATTCTATCTTTCAAAATTCATGGTGTGTGGATCCCAGATGTCACAACGGCACATTTCTCCTTGCAGTCATTCCAGGGTTGAGCCAGGTTTTCTAAAAGCAGGTTACATCTTCACTGTGTCTGCATGTCTTTGCATCTAACCAGACCGGCCCAAGGTCATCCAGCCTCATTCCAAACACCCCAGCTGTCGTAGGCGCCGTTGTCCATGCCCATGAAGACCATGGGGCCCCCCAGTGCCCATTTAGGGAGCAGAGGTGCTAATTTCATCCATTCCTTCTTGCCAAATGGCAAGTGGATGAACCCAGAGCTGTGTGATGTTGCGATAGTGGTAGATCAAGATCTACAGCCACGGTTACAGCAAAGAGAGTGGAAAGAGCCCTGGGTGAACTAATTTTACCTCCCAGGTATCTCTGTGTTGTCTATTGGCATTTGTTTCTCTGTTAATGAAGCACTACTCAGGACTTGAAGTCATCCATTTGAACAGGTGTAAACAGTAAATAAAAGGCTGGAAGTAGTGCACCACATGAAAGTGTTAAAAGAGAATACTGCTGATGGTTCCACTTAATGAGAAACTGTGAGAAATTAAATGTTATGAAATGCTTATAAGCCTAGGGACTGGGGTGCTCAAAGACAATTAGTAACTAAACATTTCATTAATGAAATAATGATTAATTATAATTACTAATTAAAATTCAGGATTATGCTGTTGGTTTTAAGCTTTAACAGGAGTAATGACATTACCATTTTTAATGACATTCCAATAAAGAAAATTATAATACAACTTAAAAAAATAGGTGCAGGCAACAGCAAGATTAGGAGTTATTGTTAAGCCCAGAGGCATAGAATTTTCCCAGCTGGTGAACTTAAGTTAAGTAAGTTTAATGCACTCTAATTTAATTACTAATCATAGTTTTTCTTCACAGTGGGAATTGATACTAGGTTTATATTTTACAAGAACAAAAGACAGAATTTGAATACCTGCTCTGTGATGGGTGATGACATTGTGCTACGGGCTACAAATAAAACAATATTTTGCAGACTTCTGCATAACATTTGGATTTAGATACATCAGAATATGATTTAAGTATTATTTAATTAATGATTACTGCATTAGAAATTAAGTAGCCCCCATAGATTTTGTAATACAAGTATAATGCAGCCTTTGTGTAGAGCATACCCAATACAATTTTGTATATATATTAAATATATCTTTGAATAATTCATACGGGGCATATTAGTAAGTGTCAAATTCCCACAAGAAGATGGAATCTGACCTACATTAATAAAGCTATTTAGGATTCATTAATTGTAGACAGATTTCTTAAACTATTTGCTATTACTCACCTTTTCATGCATAATGCAATATGTTGGCTTAAATACAATTCCTAATTTGCATACCGTTGGCTGTGTTGCCCTTCTTGCTATTCACTGTTTGACTTCTCTTAACCTGGCTGACTTATAGGTCCCCTTAGTAATTTGCTGTCTTGTGAAGTTCTTAAATGTCAAGGTCAATTAGAAGTCATGTCACAGTTCATTGTAGCTGAGCAATGAATGAAATCTCACTTTTCCCTGAATTTTCTGGGGCAGTAAAGAAGGGTTTAATGAAACGGTTCTAATGAGAGACGTGACTCATGTTTCCCTTGGTGGTGCGGGGTTGTTTTATTGGCATCACTGGTGGAGGAAGGCAGATCCTACAAAAGGAGATTTGGTTCAGTAGGATGTGAATGTGAGGAATACAAACAAACCTGAAGAGTTTTACCTACGGTCAATGATATATTTGTAATTGTTCAAGCTGAGATATGGGAGACACATATATGCTAAATGTATGTAGGTTCAAAGAAAATTTGCCCTGAAGGATAAAACGCTTGTTATTGTTATTTATATTTATGATTAGCTCATTGTGTTCCAAAGAGATATTACATCCAAGACGGTGAGCAAATCAGCACAGAACATGCCCGAGGATGTACAAGTAGGTACACAAATGGCTCTGTAGGGTACATGTGAATCCAATCCAGTGAAAGGGCCAATGTGACGGCGGTTCAGGAATATTAAAATCTGATCATTAAACTCATGATTAGCTCTCCGGGCAGTTTTGGGCACACTCAGGCAGCAGACAGACGTACAGATGAGCCTTCCTCTAAATGAAGTTTGATCTGATGTTGCTGTGGGACAGGCTATGTTGTGAATTGCTACCCTAAATGAATGGTGATGTGAAAGCCCCAGGTATACTCGGGAAGACAGGTTTTTGAGGAATGATGCATCCTTCTTGTGTTTGGAAAGTAATCAAATCTTCCTGAGAGAATGGGCTTTCAATCAAAGCCATGTACGTTTGTGTTGGAGGGTTAGAGAGAGATCTTGTCCCAAGAGATGACAACCAGACCTCCATTTCACCATTACTGCTTTTTGCTTTTTTAATCTTTTCTTCTTTTTACGTTTGCATCCTAGGTAAAATTCAAATCAACAAACTAATTGTTATTCCGGTTTCAGCAGGTAATTAATTTGTGGTAAACTTAGCACATTGTCAGCTTTTCCTCCTGATGGTGCTGCAGATACTGTCACTGTCTTGTTTCGCTGTTTCAAAGAGACCCAGAAACAGAGCATATCTGTTAAAATACAATAAAATGTCCCCCATATTGTTAAGATACATCAAATAGCATGGATAGGCAGTGTAGGAAGCCTGGTTTTGCAAACTAGGCTCCTAGGTTTTGTAATTAGTCTACAGCGAAGATGAAGCTTGACAGTCTTGCTCTTCTATTGCTCTCTGGGGTACAAGTGCATGTGTAGCTTTCAGAGAAGAGCTGAAAATCAGCCAATACCTAGAATACTAATCTGCTATCTGTACCCTTCTGAATGAGAAAAATGTGCCTTCTGGCAGACTCAGAAATGCATTGGTTTCGTGCCTCTCCTTTGCTTAGTGGCTACGTTCAGCGGTCACCACAGAGTCCCCGGTACCTCAGCAGTTTCTCCTCACGTTAGCATTTTGTCATGAAAAAAAATATGCACAAAGGTGTAGAGTACTGCTAATATCTGTGACATTAAATGTCAGCTCATTCGTATTCTTCTTCTCTCCTACAAGTCCTGGTCAGGCTGCAGGCACCGGGGGTAAACTTTGAGGCAGAAGGCGATAAAGAGAAAAATACCAAATAATGGCGACATCCCGTTGTCCTCACTGAGCTGAAATACCCGTTAACAACAGCAGCTGAGTGGTACGTGCACACAGGGTAAATAAATACAAAAGGATCTTATTAATTAACTGAATGAAAAATTTACAGTATGTGCTAATTGCAAAAACTTCTCATTAGATATAATTATAATCTTCAAAGCATGTTGAGCAGGGTAACATTTGATCGCGTTGTTGACCTTTTCACTGTTCTTTCAGGAGAAACCCTTAGAAATGAGGTGTTGTAAAACTCATCAGAGCGCAATTAATTTGTGCAATTAGAGGAATACTGTCTGAATTAATGTGTCTGTACGTATCAGAACATAAATGGGCTTTAATGTAACTGCACAGGCTCAATTTGTAATGGGAATTCGCTATATGGACAACTAAGAGAAAGCACAAATAGGAGGTTCCCCATGTGAGAGTGGCTCGGTGGTAGTCCCGGCTTAAATGGAGAATCAGTACAAATTGTCATTGACTACCTGTAACTTTTTATCTGATATGAAAAGGTAAAGCAATCTATTTTCTTAAGCCCAAGGTCTTGTCATAAGACATAAACCTTTAGTATTTGTTTTAAAATATGAAGTTTCTATCTCTGTTTACAATTTCCAGAGAGTAAGATGTCCTATTTTTCTTTGGCCGATGTGAATCAAGTCCACTACAGTCACCGCTTTAGAACAGGGTAAGAAAGAGCCAGCTGAGCCTACTGCTGCTGGTCCTGTGCCTTTGTCTCGCAATATCATTAACCAGATAGCAAAGAGCACACCAAAACTAGAACACTGCATCATTCATGTGACTCAGTTCACTTTGGAGACTCAAATCCAATCTACAGGCACCATCTCTCATTGCACTGTTGCTCTTAGGTATAAATTTTGCTTTTCAATTAAAGGACAGGAAGAAGGATATGAGATAAAAATTGCATAAAGCTATAAATAAGGAGTGGAAGCTCTCATGAATCTGTTTTCCTTTTGCATCACTCTCTGGGAAAGTGTTTTCTATTACTGCTAACTGGATCAAAGACACAGATTGGGTGTTTTTTTCTGACACACATAGTCCAGAAGCACAGTTTTAAAAATATATATTAGCTTTAATTCAAACTTGATGCTCCTAGTTTTTTTGAAAATAATTAATCTTTAGTTATTAGATATTCCTTTGATACTATATTTTTAGATAATCTTTTCAGCCCTCTACTCCACTTATTTTTTATTTTACTTTGTTAACTGTCAGTTTCTGTAAAGTGTGATCATTCCCCAACACTGGATATAAATCTTTGATATGAGCCTAATGTGATTTCAAACTCATCAACTGAAATGCGCACATTGGACTTCCTCTCTGTGAGCATCTGATGCTCCTGTTTATCAGATTCTGTATTTTGTAAATTACTGAAGCATAGCTCCAATAAATAAGCCTACCTTAAAATCTGTGCCAGTCAAAATATTTTTCACAGTTTTATGTGAAGGCATACATTGTTTTTATGCAGCTGTCTCTTTCTGAACTAATTTTATTGCCATACATCAAGCTTTAAAGACCATCGCATGTGAAACTTTGCCAATGCTTTAATGGGCTTAAAGTGCTAAGTATTCTTATTTATTTCTCTGTATTTACTTATAGGCACTGTAGTGACAAGCGAATGTATGATCAGTGCCACAGAAAGCAGTATATTCAGGCTGAATATTTTGCATATGAGTGTGTGCACACTGAGTGTAAGGAAAACCAAAGCCAGGTGTAGCCCATAGCTGTTTCCTTCTCCCCATGCTGCAGGTTGCTACCTCCTGCAGGGAGGAAGAGCTGGTGGACACACACACCCGCTCACCTCCAGTTCTCACTGTAAACTGGAAGCCCTGATGCCATCTCTAAGCCCACAAAGTCCCACAGAGCCGATTTGGCCTGATAGTTTGGGGCAGAGTCTGCTCCTCTTCCAGGTGACTGATGAAACCCAAGGGCAGTTATCACCCAGGTGGGGGGCATCAGCTGTGGGTGCATCCCACAGCTGGAGTGCATCAGGGGATGAGCTTCTTTGCTGCCTCCTAACAACAGACCTGCATCCATGCGGTCATCCTTTCACCCAGGCTGGGCAATCAAGGCTGTGCTGGAGGCAGGTGAACCCAGTAGGATCACAACTGGGTTTGGAGCCAGCTATTTAAATCCTACTTCAGCAGATTCAGCTTTTGCTGCTGCCTTTCTGCTGCTTGGGGGTTGTTTTACTTGGCTGTGTAAGTGATTTTTCTTCTTCCTTCCCCTTAGCAGCCAAAGGTCAGATCTGAAAGTTTCCGCTCCAAGTGGAGGTGGTTCCTGTGTCTCCTGCCTTGAGCCTCACATCCAGGATTGATTTGATATTTGAAGGGGTGCCGTCCTGCTGGATGTTGTCTTGTTGTAAATAGGCATTGCAAAAGACAACAGCAAATGCATGAGTAAAATTCAGTTGCTGAGCCATTTTAACTGAGGGGAAAAAAGAGATGCTTTAGACTGATAGAGTTGTAAATGGACATTTTGTGCATCTAGGAAACCAGAAGTTCCCAGTTGTGTTGCAGGGCTGTTCCTCATAACCTGCATGGCCCCAAGGAGCCATGTTCAGATATCCATGTAGTGGCATTCCCCCTGTGGATATGGAGTCCAGGTCCCTTGGGAAAAGGTGTTGTACTGACCTGGGAGACAGCCTGATGGCTCAGGGTGTCATAGGTGCATCATTTAATATCTGGGCCAAGGAAACAAAATGTATAGAGGGTCTGACAGGCAGAAAACACAGCTAGAACTGTAGTTAAAAAGAAGCTGCTTTTATCAGCTAAATGGCAAGGCTTTGCTGTGGGTTGGCCAGCATGGTTGTACAGAGAGCAGACATGGAGATCTGCTCTATGGTGAGGCTGTCTTGAGCTGACTTCACCTGGAACTCTCCATGCCAGAGCCAGAGGTTTCTCCCCTTCTTTCTGTTCTTTCTTGTTCTTTTACAATATCTGTCTCCCTTTTTTCCTCACCCTTAAACAACTTTTAACATTTTCATTGCATGTCTAACTTAATGAGAAACTTCGGATGTGCCTGGAGCTGTATCCAAGGCTGTGCTCAGATGTCAAAATCGCTGCCTGAAAATTGGCTTCCCAGGTAATAACCTAGAGCTCGGTGTATGAAGTGTAGTGTGTTGTAGATGTTCTCTCAGTGCAATTTCTTTGAAGAAATAAATTACCACTTTGTTTTTTATTGGGAGAATGAGTGTTTTGTTGTTAAAAGTGACCCATAAAGATAACAGTTCTAGAATCTGGCACTTTACCTTTGCAGGTCTTTTTTAATAGCTTAAAAAAAAGATAAAGGCTTTCTTATTGTGAGGGTCTCCAGATTACTTATCTAAATTATGAGTGAGGTGGATGTTATCCTTCAAAGGACAAGCTTTCAGCTGGCTGTGTTCTCAGACAAAGTATTTTCCAACAACGTGGTATTCAGTGTTTGCCCATTTTTGCACTATAATGAGATGTATGCCACTACAAAACTGCATTAAAAGACTTTTTAATGCAGTCGGGAGCCACAGCTAGCAGGCCTTCTATCAATGTAAGTGCCATAGCTCAAACTGATAAAGAGCTAAATCCCTAACAAGCTCTAAGTTACAGCATGGAAATAGAAAGTAGACTTTCTCCGTGCACGTTTTAAGTACCTCATTAGTTCTCAATACGTCTACATGAGCTGAAAGTAATTGATCTCATTACTATGTATATAAATGTGGCAAATTTCTTAAATTTTGCAACTTAGCTCTGTTCAATTAACCAGTTTGTTAAAATATGCCTCTTCCATTAATTGCAGGGATGAGAGTGTGAAAGGGAATATATGCATATGTTAGGGTCTAGAGGACAGAGATGCTGAGTCTTGTCCAAATCTCAGCTATGCCATTTTGGGATTTTGAGAGACCTGGTGTCCGTGGAAAGCAGTGCACAGAAAGGGCTATTTGCTGCTGAGACAGACGACCAGCAGTGCCCCGTTTGAGGTAAAGAGCAGACCTGTGGCAGTTTCAGTGATGCTGAAGGCTGTTCTCTGTATTATTTATGGCATTAATCCCACTTTATTTCTCTTCTGAAACTTGTCTAAACGGTGTGCTTGGAGGACTGGGAGAGGCTCACAGAGCCTGTAGCTCTCTGCAGTGCTTAGCCAAGTCTGTACTGGTGTGCTTAAACTTGCTTGCTTTGATACATGTTACAATGCATCTGTGGCCCAGGTGCAAGAGTGCTGCTGAGTTGAGATCTTTGGTGAGTATGGGGTATGTGTGATGAACAGACCTTGTGTACACCCTCTGTTCAGAGGAGAATTTCCTTTTTTGTATCTCGGTGTTATAAAATAGTAGATTGCAGTTTTAGCCTTCATCTGGATTTCACAAGCTTCTTGGGCACAAGATGATTGCCCTCTAAATGCCTGCAAAATGGCCACAATGCCCTTGGTGCTCTGTTAAACAACTGCAATAAATTCCTCTGCATCCTCTGCAGTGCAGCAGTTTCCGCAGCCCCAAGGCTTAGATATTTCTCCTCCCTTCCAGGATGGCCCAGGAAGAGGTGCGAGATGGCCTGAGGTGTGGGGTTTTCATGCACTCAGAGCCCTGAGTGGAGCTGCTGCTCTGCCTTGCAACAACTTCTGTGGTAGTCAAACCAGTAACAGAGCTCTGGGCTGTGAGCATACATCTGGAAAGACTTCGGCAACTGGGAAGAAGTCCAGCCCCGCAGGAAAAAATAGGGATAGGACGAAGGCAAATAGTTTAAAGGGAATATGTTTGGTAGTGTAGCTTCTGGGATACTGGAATAAATGTGAAAAGGCTGGAAAGCCTTCAGTGGACCCTCTTTAATACAGTTTTGTAGGAGGAGATCTGTAAGTAAAATGTAGCTCTGACCATGTGAGGAGACTTCTTGTCAGTCTTTGTGGTTTTATTTCTTATGTGATGCTCATTGCTGAGAAATGAGCCATGAGGATACCATAACCATCAGTGTTTCTACCTCGAGAAGTTCTTGAGCTTACCTGGACATCACATAGCACTGGCTCCTTGTCTACAGGGAAAGTTTTGCTGTGCTCTAATTGTGGGATTCAGTTTTGTTGCTGTTTGGTTACTCCAATGTTGCTGACAAACTGTTCTCCCCTCTTTGAAGCTCGTGCCTTCTAAGAACAGTTTTGAACAAAATGATCTGTTCAGTTGGTTACACCACGTAATACATACCTAGAAATATTTGTGCCATGCCCTGCTGATTTTTCTTTAGTATTAAAAGAGCATGTGCTTGTTGTATTAATTCTAGCTTTTGGAGGGCAGGGGGTTATTTCTTTTGTGAGTGGGTTCTGTGTGTGACTTTACCCATAAACCAGATGTTGACACAAGACTCCACATGTTTGTCATCATTTAATGATATTAAAAGCTATCACTCAATTGTCATTTGGGAACAGGAACATTGGGTGTTCTGCTACCTGCAAAGCTATGAAATTATCTGACACATTTACAGTCCCAGAACTAGCAATCGGCTTTTACATGGAATAGGGAGTGTTGTTACAATAGAGTGTCTTGGTGAGCTGTTCATATGTAACATTTGCATTAGATAATTTAAATACATAGGGAGAGCACAGTTGTAGGCCTTATAAATAAGAAACCAAGCGAGATAATGTTCTGATGGGGACTTCCATAAATAACTGTGTCATTCTGGATTCTTTTTTTTACCTGTTTGCTTTTCACCTTTGCTGTTTTTGCCAAAGAAACTAGAAAAGGCTGGTTATTTGCAAACAATTGAGAACTATCTTTTTCTTTTATTTAACGATTCTTTTTAACATAGGAACGGTATCAGCGTATTTTCCAGTTTCCAGAGGGTTTTGAAAAGAATGATAGGAAACCGTAAAACTCGTGAAAGGACTTTACCTTGGCTGAAGACTATATATAAAAAGAGATCAATTTTCTGATAAGATTCTCTGGAATGAAAGGACATTTTGTAATTTTAGCAAACATGAATACCAAAACTAGGGATGGCCGTCTGGGACCTGGAGCCTAATACAAACCTCATTATAGACTACAAAAAGTTTCCTGGAGCTTTTACGGCCTTTGGATCCGGTCCTTTAGTGTGTCTGGTAAGGTAATGGCTGAAATAGTTTCTAGTGCTGTGCTCTGTGAATGCTACGGTGCGTTACCCTGGTGTACAAGCCCAGTGCTGGTGGTGCCTTTTAATCAACTCTGACACATCAAGAGATTGTACTGTTCTAACCTAAGACTGGTGGTAATGTTCACAGAGCAATAAAACTCCAGAAGTGTTAATTTCAATTGCCTGTGTACAGTAGTTGAATATTAAATGTACAGTGGTTTAATGAGAAATTCATCAACTTGTTCACTTAAGAACAGAATCGGAAGCCTACAGAGTTCAGTAGGAAGGTAAACCTGTGTCAGCACCCTTCTGTCAGGTCAAAGTTTCCATTTTTCCCATAAACTCCCTGAGAAATGCCCAAACCAAAATTTATATGTGGTTCTGTGGCTTTTAGTTTGAGGCATAGACTCCACAGCTGCTTTTGGCCGAAATAGCTACATCATAAACTGCTTTCTGCCCACCAACAGGACTTAAGGATGGTGACCAGATCAAGTTTGCCTCTGAGCCTGGGATTCCTCCAGCTGTGCAAGGTGCTCAGCACTTCCTGCACCATCTCTTACTTTCCTGTGAGCCGGAGGAGTCTGCCAAAATACTTGCCTCCAGTCCTGTGCTTGGTCGAGCAGGATGTGCCATTTCCAGCACCTTATAAGTTGCCTGTGTCTTAAACCATGAGAATCCTCTAAGGCTCACACTGAGCTCATCTGCGTTGCCCAGTGGATGTCTTAACCCTACAAGCAAGTAGTCAGTCCACGTGAAATATCAAGGTTTCATTTAGCTGCAAATGTGTGTAGACCATCAGTAAGGAACCACAGAAAATAAGGAACACAGGATAACCTGGGGTAAACCGAGGGCATAATTGTAAGTGGTGAAATGTCCAGGGAAACGCGGGATGAGCAGATATCCGATACAATACTTCATACAGTTATTTGCCTTATGGAATACCCAGATTTTTATTTTTTATTTGTTTGTTACTTGCTTGCTGGGTGAGTTTAATGCTTTCTAACAAGGAGAGCTCTCAACAAGGCGGTGGATTGTATTGCAGGTCGAGGTCCTGGATGGCTGCCATGCAAAGTGGTTTAGACAGAGAGACTCCGAGTAAGTGCTGGAGTAGTTGCAAATTGGCAAATCTTCTGTGTGTGGATGCCAGATAGCCAATTCCCACTTCACGATGTTGAATAATGGGCATTGTTTCTCAATTCTTTTAAGAATAAGCTCCATTAAGATGCTTGGGATGTAAATACTTACTTTTAGAGAAAGTAATGCTTTTAATTTGTTTTAATTCTATTATTAGGTCTCTTAATAAAAATGTCTATTTGAACTGTTTAACGCATCCACTAAAATTCTGCCATATTAATTTTATGGAGAACTTCCAAAAGATCTGTTACTTTTCCTCCATTAAGGTAACATTATGGACTTTTAATAGAACTCTTGGATGCAGCAATTTTTATTGACCTAGTTAGTAAATGAGTTAATGTTAGTCTTCAAAATATGTGATATAATTTAAAAACTGAAATAAAGAAGTATTTGTAATTTCTCCATTGCAACAACTTTTACCACCCCTTGATCAGATGTATACATGCACTGGGTGAATTGTAGGTATGATTTAGTTTTGTGTAAGACTTTCTGGACGCCTCCAAATAATGATTTTTTTAGTCTCTACGTAGCCCTATTTTTTAAGTAAGGCAGAAAAATCAATTCTTACACAGACTCACCCACCAGTTGGTTCCATACAAATAAATCTCAGAATGAGATGTGTTCATTCTTTTAATAATGTTTTTTTCTGCTCAATCAGATTGAATAAATGCAGCTAGGTTAGCTATAGTGGATTATTTGTGGTTGATGATTTCTTTTTTTCCAAATTATGCATGTACCTGCCCTAATTGTTTGTATCTTGCTTCTAGGTTTGATAAATACGATGTTTTTTCTGTTGTTTTGGGCAGAGATTTCCCTGAGTTTCATAAGGAACTGCGTTGTGTTCTTGCCTGTGACTCAAAGACCTAATCCTTTTTGAAGAGTTCAGGTCTGGGTGGCTTTGACAGCCCAAGCTCCTGCTTAGGCTGGGGATCTCAGCTGGCATCTCAGCGTGATGTTCCAAGTAAAGGATTGTGACTGGCAGGATCCTAAATTCATTATGAAAACATATAATTCTTCTGGTCACAGGGTTGTTCTGTACTTGCATTGCACAGGCATTGGACACACATGACATTTGCATGCTCTTTAAAGCACTGTGCCATTAAATAGTCAATCCAGTGGTCCTCTAATGAGAATTTTATTTGAAAAGTAGAGCAAAACAAATTAATGATATCCAAGTGTTAATAGTTCACTCAAGTTTATTTAAATGCCAAGTTAGGTTATAGATGAATGATGTAACTCTTTTTCCCAGGGCTATTTCATATAAGCCAGCACTGCCCTGTCTTCAACCTGAAGACCGATTATTTCTGTTTGATTTGTTGTTTTTCAGTGCATCCATTCATATTGCATTTCATACTCTGGACTTGTCATATTGATATGAGTATGACCCAGTAGCACATCAAACAGCATTTGTGTAATGCAAGCTCTTTGTAATGACCTCTCATCCTCAAAATTGAGCATAAAATAAGTATCTAACCTAAAAAGAGTTATTTACTTGCTTATCTGAGTTTTGCTATCCGTATGTGATGGATAAAGATGTCTACAGCATCAGTTGTTAAAATGAAATGCCTGAGTTCAAGAGCTAGGAGGTAGCCAGGAAAGTGAATCTGTATTGCTACCAGTTCTTTGCATGCTGTTTTGTGTGAATAGCTTACATTTACTGCCTTCTATCGCGGACACCAGCGAGATGGATGTTTGGCCACCATACAGAGTCCCACCACTAATTCAATAAGTGACTTGGGCTTTCCCTGTTTGCCTTCTTAAGGGCTTTTAAATTGCCTGTGGGTTATTTACTGGGTTTCTGCATAAGAATTTGGGGTTATTTCTGGCCACTGAATGCCCAGATGTGCCAGAGTGACTGATTCCATGTTGTAGGAGCTTGTGGTTTAGGTCTTGCTCTTATAAACATTTGCTGCTTAACTTAGCTTTATTCCTGGGCACACAGTCCCTTCAACTTCTTTTCCTTTACAGCTTTATTGGATCTGTCCGGTGAATGTTAAGCACAGCATTTATATGTTTTGGGTCCTCTGAGGTGTGCAAGACCACAGGTACAAGCACTAAGCCTAATCTTGGTTTGATAACCAGGATCTTGTTGGAAGTGGGCTGGCGGAGACTGCAGAAGATGGGCAGGGAAGTAGGGCGGGATATGGAAAGGAGATGAACAAGATTTATATGTGTCACTGCTGTCATTCTCAGCTTGAAAATGCCACTGTGGAAGTTATGTGTAAGCACCAGACCTTGTTAGTCTGAAAGCCCAAAGGTTGCGCAGGCTTGCTAGTGGAGGTCGTCAGAGGGATGTTTATTTTCAGCACTGTTCTCACGCTGACAACTCCAGAGTGAAATGGATCCACAAATCTGTGTGCTTGGTGATTTCAAGTAGCACTATCATCACTTTTGCCACTTAGTTCAGAGCTGAGTAAATTCTGGCCAACACATCTATGCCACTTTGCCACTCGTGTATCATAGCTTCAGGCCCAAGAGCTAAATTTGAGATTGTTTAATGTTTGTTTATTAATATTTTAAAAACAGTGTGGTATAGCACAGTCATGTTTTACTTTTCAAAATATTAAACAATACGGTGATACTAGTGCATCGTTTCAGTCTGTGCTAAAAACTATTCAGGTAGCAGAATATTTTAGGGATTGACTTCTATACACTGTACATAAAATATGTGGAGCCCATAAGGAGAATCTAACATATGTGGTAGCATGTATCTATTGTGTTATGGGGATGTCAGGTCAACCAGGCATTCAGGCAAATGCCTTGTGTGCATGTTAACTCCTCCCGTGGGTTGACATAGATGCTGTCTCTGATGGTTGTTGATCAGTGGTTGTCAGATAACGTGTTCGGACATTCCCTTCTGACTCTGGTGTCTGCCAGTCGCCCTGACAGGACACTAGAGGCTCCTCCGGCACCAAAGGACCCTTTCACTGCCACAGTCTCGGGTGCCTTTGAATGTATTTAAGCAATATGACCAAGCTCAGGACAAGTTTTTCAGTCTCTTCAGGGTCCCTCCTTATTTCCCAAAACAGTGACTCATTGCAGTAATGCATGCAGCCCCTTTCTTCCTTGCTGTCTTTTTGCAGACTCTGCAACCATCCCATGCTGCTTTGTACACAGTCTTGCCACTCTACTATAGGAACCTTTGCTGTTGTTTCTACCATCTGGAGCAACCTCTGTGTATCTTTCTGCCTCATCAACTCGCCATCTCTTCAACTTTTGTCTTTTTTTTTTCCAGTAGATTTTCTCATCTGCATATGCCTCTTCATTTTTTTCTCACTCTTTTATTGGCCTTATGGCTCAGTGCCTTAATTTATTCATCATGCAGTGTCTTTACACCACTGGTTTCTATAATTTATACTGTGTACTGCCTGCATCCACTGCTTCCTTGTATTTAATTCTGTTCAGTGTTTGGGAATACGGTTGGTATGAAAGGTGGTATATGATATAAAGTTGTATTATATTGTACAGAGATACAGCAGCAGATGCTGCTGTACATATAAATATTCTAACTTTGCAACACTTCAGTAAAGCAAGCAATTTGGGCTAGTTTTAAACAGAAAAAAATATTCTGTGATAAGACATATAAAATGAATTTCAAAACAGAGTTTAGGACCCTTATGAACAGAGGTTAATCTCCAGCACAAGGTTTGACTCTTGTTTTTCATACAGATATGTATTGCACGTGTCTGTGTGTGTGTGTCTATAGATACAGTTTGTATGCAATACAGTATTGTTAAAGCTCTCCGTTCTTGGAGCTGCGTGATCAAAGGAAGCCACTGCTTTCTTTTATCTTCCTTTGGTTGATGTTTTTGACAATTTAAGATTTGAGCTCTCACCAGGAGAGCTTTGCACTTGGCTGTCCTGGCTCACAGGGGTGCAGGCTCCCTTTTACAGCTGCAGTTGTGTGCCGGCAGTTTGCTGTAGACAACACCCGAGCTGCTCTGAACCAGAGCTGCTTGCCTCTCTTTCCTTACAGGTAATCTGAAGTCCTCAAGTTAGACAGATTTTAGCAATGTGTCTCATAAAACAAATACCTGTGGCTTTGTTTGTTTGAGCCAGAATTAAATGCAAAATTTGGTTTATGGAATTCTGATCAAATATCACTGCTAATACACGCTGTCCCACAACAGCAATCCCAAAGGCTGGTGGGTACGGCTAATCATGACTTTATTTTAACGATGAAACCAGGATGTGTTGATCCTGGGTTTTTTCACTTATTTAATTTGGCATTCTTTGTCCAAGCTGTTGCTGTCAGAACTTCCTTCATGAGCTGAACTAGAATAACAAGCGACAACTATTTAGAGGAAATAATTTAAACATGAGGATGCTGGTAATAAAAAGGGTTCATCTGTGCAACAATATTACATTTGCTGTTGTATTTGATTACTAATGAATACAGAGTATTCATCTCAGCAACAAGCAGAATAGGGGAGGAAAAGAAGTTTTGTATTAAATCAACTAAATGATGAAGTGAGTCAGCAGACGCTGTTTTACTATTCAGAATGCAAAACATGCAGCTCATAACCGTGAAATTTACTGTACCTTTTATAAACATATTTTGATTGTAAATGTGTGTGTGAGATAAAAATGCTTAGTTTTTAGGTCGAGCTGGACAGATAATTTTTTTAAAACCATGACATTAATGGCTGGAACTGTAATGCCCCTGTTATTCAATCTTGAAAAAGTTTGCTTACAGTTCACTTCTAATGGCTCTTTCATACCATTATCAAATGACTGATAGTCATTGCAGGCATTTTAGCAGCTTTCAGATCTGTTATATTTTTAATTGAATTGGCTGTGAATTGTGTAAGTAGCAAAGGTTGACAAACTAGCACTCACTGCAGCATTGCTGTTGCTTAGCATAGCTGTCACAGGGCATTCATCGTCGTGATTTCTTTAAACACTTTTATGGTTCTTTTAATCTGTATCAGATGTTGACTTGGAACAGTAAGTAAACAGCTCTGGAGAGCAGGGTGGGACATTGCAGACATAGCCCTGAGCTGCTTTGATGGACGCAGCCTGGATTAGAGTGCACGGAGCTGCCTGACCCGTGTGTGCCAGCAGAGGCACGATGGCCATGGGTCTGTGGAGAACGCGGTCTCTGTGCTTAAGGCCACAGGACTTGTGTGTGGTGTCCATGTGCATGCTAACACCGTGCCCTACTTTCCAGCTGGAAGATGTCAGTAAGGTCTCTTGAGCTTACTGTCAAATGTGGTATTGGAACAGCATCCACGTTTCCCCTGAGGAATTGCAGATGTCCTCTAACCACCTGTAGGCTGGTGCTGTGACAGCTGCTTACTTGCAGAAAGGGGGATGAAAAATTAGAGGCCTTACCCTATATGCGTGTGCCATCATTTATTTTAAAATATATGTTCCTGCAAACACTGCCTCTGCTGCCATTGCTTTTTTGTGATTCTGCTAAAACCCTCTTCTAGTTCCAAACTGGTAGAGCAGCACTGCAAACACAGGAGAATGTGGCTCTTGTTATGTTTGGTTTTCAATGAGACATTGCAAATCAGCCTATCTGAGACCAAACTAGCTCGGCCTGCCTGAAACCAAGGGTACCATCAATGGGAAATAATGCTGTGATCTTTAAGAAATTGGTGAATTCTAAAGAAAAGAAACTCATATTTGGTATTTTGTATTCAAAGTGCAGGTGATCTAAGGATGAAAAATGTACAGGCTGAATCTTGAAGACTTTTTAGTCTGTCTTGACCTGGGCAAAACCATAACAGAGGATAAGGCCTGGGAAAAGAGATCCAGACTGGATCCATTCTTTTACCATTTGATGCTCTGTTCCCCTCTGTGCTGTATGAAACACCTCACTTTCTAAGAATATTGCAACCTATTCTTCTTGAAGAAATGAAAAGCTGCAATTTCTAAGATAAAGAGCACAAAAACTAAGGCGTATTATTTGCATTCTTACTTTCACTGAGAATAGCGAAGTGCACCTCTGTGGGCTCCAGCATGGGAGGATCCCATGTCACCCCTCCAGCTCCACCATCCTGTGATCCGCAAACCCTGTGGGCTGCTGAGGTTGATGCATTACACACAGAAGATGCTGGCTGCTGCTGGTTTGTCTTGTTGCAGAGCACAAGTCCAGTTTCAGATTAATTATTTAGGCTGCTCTCAGTTCCTGCTATTTTCCCCTCTTCCAGTGTTCCTCTGTGATCACCCAGGATTTCAACCATTACCCTGCGCAATATGTGCTTGTCCTGATGATGGTCTTTTTAAATTGAAGTACTGTTGATGAAGTAAGGAGCAAATAAGGGTTTCTGGAATGGATGCAGCTTCATGGTACATTTGGTGTTACAAACACCTGAAGCAATAGCTGTGCTGCCATGTACTGTAACTACTTGTAAGTGGGAGCTTCACACAACTTGTTTGCAGTCCACAGGCTTTGTTCAGGGTTGACTTGTCTGTGTTGCTGAACTACGTCCTCTGCTGTATCTGAACATATCCTCATGTGCTCCTGACAACCCTCCTCTCCCTTCCAGGGTAGACCTACACCATTTTCTTAATTTCTGTCCACTTGGACACCTGCTATTTGAGTTTCTGCTGTTAGGTCTACCTGCTGTGAGTTGGAACCCAAGGTTTGCTTGGGGCTTTGATCAAAGAGCCATGATGTTGTCCCTACATGCTTACAGGAACCTGAGCAGCTTCTCTGCTTGCTCTGGGATGGGTGGTGGGGCAAGAGGCACTTGCTCCCTGTTGGAGTGCTCTCCAGGAGAAACAGCACTGGGGGAAGCTCTTCAAAGAGCGGCTGTCTCTCATTTGAAGCATCACCTGTCAGCCCCAGGCCTGGCTCAGAACAGCAGTGAAGCACTGGAAAATTCAGGCATATGCAAACATGAATGTCTTTGAAGAATGGAGATATTTGAATCTAAATTCTACAAAGGTTGGCTGCAGCTCTTGAGGTCAGACCACTCCCTACTTCAGAAGGGTGGCAGTTTGTGCTTAAATGGATTAGCAGCTATCCATATCCTCTTGTTAGCATAGCAATTACAAATTAGTATAACATAAAAGCCTGGTATAATTGTGCTGGAAATGAAAAATATCTCTTTATGTTGCACATTTCACAGCCACATTAGACTTGCAGAGCATTGTGGCAATGATTACTTTTTGCTGAGGGGGAGAGAAAAAGATAAATGACTTCTAAATCACCACATGACTCAGCCTGCAAGCTCTGAGTTTATTTGCAAGACATTTATCTCCTTGTATACTCACCAGGAAAAAAAAATTATCATTTAATTAATAAACTTAATAGCCTGAGGTATTCGGATCAATAGAAAATACTATGAGAGAACGGACCCTGATGCAATGAAATATTGAGTTGTCTGCAGACAAAACCCATGATTTTCTTTCAAACTGATCATGTTCCTGCCTAGTTAGTTAGGGGAGGCTGCGTGGTAAGATGCATTGCTCTGCTGAAAATCAAAATGATAGGCCAGCCTGAACAAAAAAATTTAAGCAGCTCCTTGTGCCTTGGAACAATTTCCCCTTTATGTTTTCTCTGTGTGACCTTTTGAGCTTTTTTCCCTGCTGGCACTGAGACGCTGAACTCACTTCCACCGAAGCCAATGGATGTTTTTCCACTGACTGCAGCAGACCCAGGCTGGGTCGAATGCTGCTGCTGATGGGGCCTGACTCGCTGCCTGTGCCTGTCGTGACATTCGGTCAAAGCCCCATTACAGCTCTGCAAATCCAGAGTTACCACGCTGGCTCCAGGGCTTATCCTGGATAATGCAGAATAACCAACAGCAAGATGTGCCCCGGTCTCCTGCTACCAGCAGCTTGGATGTGAACAGCGACGGCTGCCTGGCAGGACAGGGTTTGTTTGCTTTATCTGCAGCTCCACGACCAGCCCCGTTATGATTTCACTCTTTGCCGAGGCAGCCAAGGGCTGATCTAGTGCATGAGTGGTTGCTGGGGGAAATATGCAAATGCGTCATTTTTTTTCATTCGATCTGTACTAAAAATGTGTCCTTAAAGAAAAGACCTATGGATATTGGGTACTTTCTTTGTAGACGTGCAGAAACGGCAGGAATTTTTCATCTTGGTTTGCAGAGCGGCTTTATAGTGGCAGACAGAAATGGAAGCAATGCACCTCTTCTCACAGACAAATGCATCAAATTAGCTCCCCATGTCATTTCTGACTTCAGTGTTAAGTGCTGTATGGGTTTTTAATTTGAATATGCTTTTGAAACAGTCTGTTAGAAGCAGCAGCGCTGTGGACACCGTGACTTGATAGTGAATTGGTTCTTCTCAATTCATGCTTCCTGTATTGGAAATCCCAAACCCCTCTCATGTTGTTATCTCCCCATCGTTGGATTAAGCATCTCCTTCAGTCATGGTAGGTGCTGCGGAGCATCTGGTCGGGCATCAGATGAAGTTTAAAATGAGAGAAAGAGAAGAACACGATGAAGGATGGGAAAACACCCACAGGAAGGGAAGGATGGCCAGGATGGTGGTGCATCTCCTTCAATAGCAGCAGTTTATAGTCCTGACAAGTATTCTGGCCTTAGTTTCACCCCTTTTGTTCTCACATTGCCGCTTTATGAAGCTCCAAAGTGAGGTGGGAATATTAGAGTGGGTATTCACCTTATTTTTTCAGAAATTCAATGTAATTGTGGATGTGTCAATTATGATCCACTCCCAATTTATTCTGCGTTAATCAAAATTCCAAGTTTACATACAAAGCTATCTTGTCTGGATGAATGCAGGCTCCTCCCTTTCTGTGCTGTTTCTATCAGCAGCGATGGTTACGGGTTTCCAGACTATTGTGTGAAGCGGCACATTTTCCTGTGCCGAGCTCACAATTAGGGAAGACCTGCAGACCCCAATTATCACAGCAGGTCAAGGGACACGCTGGTGAATAACAGCAGTGCTCATGAGTAAACACTGCAAGATGTGGCCCTCCCTTGCTGGGTCTCCTTTTACCCCTTAAGCGCCATGCATATTTTCTATGGTGAGACAGAACACTATAAATAATATTAAGTGTTTACTAGCCACAATTGAAACATGACAGTGGAAAAGTGTGGTAGCAGGAGAAGCTTCTGAGGATGCAAGAGAAGAGATGCTAAGAATGAAGTGTTCTTTTCCTAAAATCTGTCAGAATGCTTGATTTTGAACTAGCTGGTAACATTTTCATGAAGAATTTAAGGTAATTTGTCATAATTTTTCCCTAGTTTTATTCCAGCTCTGCATGCAGTTTTCTGATTCACACTACAGCTTCACTTCTCATTCTGTACTGTGCTCACTGCCATAATATGCGAGCATTCACAGGTCTTCACTCAGTCACTTAATTAAAGCATGAGTCCTTATCCTCAGGTGTGGACAGGGAGTAACACACAGCCAGCTACGCTTGCTAGGCTCAGAAGGTTGTTTTGTTGTTGGTTTGGTTTTTTTAATGATATATATGTGCCTACTGGTATCCAGTGCAATCCCATTTTAGCATTTAATCAAATGATCAGCTTAAGTGAGTTCAAACAGATCTTAAGCACATGCTCAGTATTAAGAGAGAACTTAAATGCCCTGCATGAATTGGCTTCTGATTTACTGGGAAAATTGTTATCTAGAGACAATGTCCTTCCTTCCTAGGATCTTCTTACATGAGTTGGAGGTAGAGCCTTTTTCTACTTGTGCCAAAATCAGCACAAGATCTGTCTTCATGTGGTAAGCAAAGGCTTAGTGCAGCAAGCTGGTACAAACTATTTTGCTTTTTTTAGCTTGTTCGCAGCCCTTCCCTGTCCCATTATTAAAGAACGAACACAAAATGCTTCACAATGTTAATTTTCAGGAGGCTTTTTAGTTGTGAACTGGGACAAAATAATTTTTCACAATAATGTACGTATTCAAATTTTCACTGATGCCCCAAAACCCCAGAGCTGAGTTGGAAGGATAGAAACCCTCCATTTGCTCTGTGTCACAAATAATCCCTAACACAGGATTTATCGCTTTCCTGATGTTCTCAAGGCTATCTCCTGAAACGTTTCAAGATGCTTGGCACCGTCATCTCAAGCAAACTTAGAGAAAAATAAGCTATGATAGGAGGCAGCGACTGCTCCCCTGCACAGCATGGCTGGGAGAAGCTGATGGAGCCCTACCAGTGCTGGCCTGGAAGGAGATTGGCCCCAGCTTGGCTTTTGGGCCATGAGAAGGTGCAGAGGGAGGTCTGAAGGGTTTGGCCGTGGTCGCTTGCCCAGGGATAGGAGTGCTCCCTTGATAATTTGACCGAGTTGACCAAAGCTGTTCCAGGAGCCCAGTGACGTTTGACAAAGAGCATGAGTAAAATCAGACCTGAAACAGGTTTTGAGATAAGGACAGTTTCATGCATAAATGCAGTGCGGTATTGGTTATAAATAGAATTAGTGGAAATAGGATGATAGCAAAGAGTTTATTTTTAACTACTATTTAGATTTTTCCAAACTGTAGTGCAGTATAAAAACCAAGGGCTGATGAAAATTCAGGTAAGGGTGAAATTTTACAATACTCAGTATTCTCTGTGAGTAGAAAAAATACTTGAAAGAAATGGTGTGGTAAGAAAAACCTTATTCCATCTAAAAATGTTAGTTTATAATGTTAGCTAAATTAAGCAGTTATTGGTTATTAACTTATGCTCTTATCTTGATGGCTTACTTAATTTTTTCAAAGCTTTCAGAATTTGTGATGAGGTCCCCTCAATTTGAGTGGTGAGAAGTGAAAGGCTTATGCTCTGTAGCGTGCTGGCTGTTCTGCCAGCAAAGTAAACAGCACTTTAGATAAGATTTGGGCTTGCAGCTTCACTTAATGAGAACATCATCTTTCAGGGCACGGATTTGCTCATGTAACCAAATAAGCCATGCATATCCCTATTTGTTATAAAAATTAATATACAAAATAAACTCTATTTTTGTAGCTCTGTGGGCAAGTTATACAATGTCTGTGTCCCTATCTGTGTAACTTCGTTATAACATTACTCGATCACTCAGGGAAGAAATGACAGTGAAGCTCTATGGCATCAGGGGGTGCTTCAGATGGAGAAGAAAATGCAGCAATCCTCATATGAGAAGGACTCGTATACATTACTGGTAGTGCTCTTCTCTGCAGTAAGCTCTAGATTGTATGTACAGCTCCAAATGCTTAGCTCTAAACTGAGGTTAAAATCGGTAAGGAACAGAGCATAGGAAATTGTACTGTGGTATTTGATGATAAATGTTTATAAATTTTAATTTAATGTTTATAAGTTTGTAAAGGGCGAGTGTCAGGAGGAAGGAGCCAGGCTCTTCTCAGTGATGTCCAATGCCAGGACAAGGGGCAATGGGAGCAAACTGGAGCATAGGAGGTTCAATCTGAACATGAGGAAAAACTTTTTTACTGTAAGGGTCACGGAGCACTGGCCCAGGCTGCCCAGAGAGGTTGTGGAGTCTCCTTCTCTGCAGACATTCAAAACCTGCCTGGACGCCTTCCTGTGTGACCTGGTCTGGTGATCCTGCTCTGGCAGGGGTTGGATGGGGTGGTCTTTTGAGGTCCCTTCCAACTCCTAATATTCGGTGATAAAATTAAATTGGATGCTGGTAAGAAGGAAAACAGCCATGCCATATTGCTGCGTGGATGCTGTTATCTACATGTATGTTCATTTTTCTTAATGCTAAAATAATGCTGTGAACATGCAGTGAAAAGGAAAATATCGTCAGATTTGTCATCTGTTTGAGAACGCTGCTCCTTTTACCACAACTGTGGTGCAACGCAAGAGCTTCCTCACCGTATTTCCCCATTCCTTATGGCAGGAATGATATTGAATGATGTGTTGTCTTTTTATACAATTCACAGAGAAAACCAAGGAAAGCAGAAGGAAAGAGTCCTGAGGTCCAGCTGTTGCCCTGCTATGCAGATAGGGAAGCCATTGACTAGTCTCAGCTGGAGAAATATTTGATAACTCTTTGAGAGGGTGCAGATGGATATCTGTCGTTCTACCCATGCCACATCATGCACAAGGTGTATTATACAAAAGTTGTCTTATTTTACAGTAGCTCATTGTGTAACTGGAGTTGCACAGTGGCCAGTAAGGCAGTGTGTCCTCCTTTCCATCCAGGCCTATCAGTAAGTTTGTTTTTTCCAAGCTTTTCTTTTTAATTCAGATAGTTCAGTTACACTGATTGAGGTTTTCTTTCCCAATATAAAACATTCAACCGAAAAACATTGTCTAAGAACTCTAGTGATGGAAAATGTAAAGCAAATTTTAGAATTTGCTAATTGTAAACCCCTTTTTCTTTGTGTCTCGTAGCAGATCATTTCCAAGTAATTATTATGTGAAAAATGTAGGACCTTTTTGGTTCATACAGATACTGAAGAGATGCAAACCCAATATAAAAAGAATTTTAATTGGTTTGAGATAGTAACAGGAAATTATTTTCCTTCATTTGTAGAATAAATAAAAAATAAGGTATCTTAGCTATTAAATTTGGGAAAGGAGTGAATATTTCAGTACTGTGGTTACTCATGTATGAAATACAGAAAAATGTTAATTGAGGTAGACTTGTGAAGTGAAATTAGTTGCAAGTGGAGTGTAGATGAGCAACAGGAGGATGTTGCACCTCAGCCATACTTTGAGGTTAATTCATTAAAGATAATTGGAATGTTAAATAGTTTCCTATAAGGAATCGCTGCTACAGTGGTCTAGCACTTTTAGTCTGATTGAATCAAATGCTAATTACTAATATTTAGATTTATGTTATGCTTATTTATGTGCTGGCCACCCCAATTACTGCCCCAGTCTTTTCTGTCAAGGGTGACAGCCCCTCGGTCACCTGAAAATAAGGGCTTGAATGAGGGGAACTTCAGCAAGAGGAACAGCCTGTTCCTGTCCTTGCCTCTGTATCCATAAAGTCTGTGTTAAAAATAGGAGCTGTTGAACAGAGTTTCATAGCTGATTAAATCCTCCTCAGCAAGTCTACAGTAAATGCGAAGTACTTTGTGTGGTTTTCTAAGTGGGCTCAACAGCACTTAGGCACCGCTGCACCCAAAATTCAAACAAATTTGCTCTTGGCTTGGACACAACATCAGTGAGTTTGCAGTCCAAATACCCAAATTGTGGTCTGGGTGCCTCTGGGACCTGAACGTGGCTTGTTGGACTCCAGTCAGCGAGACAGATCCATGGTTTTTGGGAGCAGGGAGAGGAGCTCTGGTCTCCGTGGTTCTGCCCCATCTCCCATCGGGCAGAGGCCATTGGTGTGATGGGACACAACATCCCTGCCACCAACCAGGAGAAAGGCAAACCAAACAATGCAGGATACCAAAGTGAGTTAGACTGAAGCGAAAAGAAATGTTGTTTTACATCAGAAAGCCAAGTAAAAATCTATAGCCTGTTAGAGATTTCTTTTGCTTTCCTGTATTTATTACTGTGACATAAGTGTCCTCTGCATCTATTTACTCTTACTTGGGGTCTCAGGCTTGCATATTTCATTTGCCCAGATGGCCTGCATCACTTTGTAAAGGATGATCTTTCTGTGCTGAAAAGGTATGTGTGCCAGGGCCCACGCATGTTATCACTTATTTATTGCCTCCCTGGTGGCATGCTGTCATCAACAGGCGTATAATTAGAATAGCTCAGGCTGGAGACCTGTGGAAAGTCTGAGTACTTTCATAATTGGCCAGTAAGTGCTCTGGGTTTGTGCTTGAATCATCCAAGATTTCTACTATTGGAAGCTCTAATTTCTTTCTTCAGTGATATATTTATCTTTTATTCTTATAAAAAGAGGAAATCCTGGCATTTTGTATCTGTTCTCATTTGTGTTGACTTACTTGATGACTTATTAGAAACAGCCAGCTTTTGCTTTTAGAGAAACTTCCAGTCATTTAAACAGAACAGAAGTGTCTTCTTCATGTACAGAAATAGAAAAAGCCAAAGGAAAAAGTGAAAAGTAAGAATAGGAGAAAATTGGTATCGGAAACAGCTAAGCCAGCAGCATAATCTGCAAGTTCCGCGCGTACTGTTATGATATCTGAAACATAATTATCAAGTTTAAGTTAATTAGACTAATGCTTAGAAAATCTGGCATGGCAGATTGTGGCAAGTAATTATATATACCGATTAAAAGATGTAATACACAGTGAGCAAAGGCAAAAAGAAAACTCCATTTGATACAGCCAGTGAACATAGACAATTAAGAAGTCAAGTAGATGAGCACTGACAAAGATACTGAACTTTGTGGAAGGTGATGGGCAAGGTGCCAGTTTCCGGGTGGAACAGATTTTACACAGCATCAGCTAAACTTTTGTTTTATGAAAATCCACACTGCTGTTTCCTAACTGAAATATGTGAAGGGCCACTTGCTTTTTTGCATTAGTATTAGCTGACACGAATGCAAGGGTATGTGCAAACAAGGATGTGACATTAGGGTACTAGTTTACATATATATAGAAGTCGTGTAAATGGCTTTTCTTAAAAGCAATTCACAAGATGTCATATGAGAAATAAAGCTGTGAAGACGGTGTCTTCTGCAATTAAATGTAATGTAATAATGCTTACAGGTCAGAATGAATGAGGAGAGCTCGTGCGCCTTTGTACACCTCAGTACGTGCACAGGCTAAATCCTGGAAACAGAATGAGAACATGGTATATTTTGTGAATTTTGCTTGAAGGCTAATTTAAAAAAAGAAAAAATAATAATGAGAGGAGAGAAAAATGTAGTAGTAGACTGTCTGTGGAAAAAGTTCTGATTGCAAGGTTCCCCTGCTCCGAGTTGGAATTGTGTCTAAATGAATAAAACAGCCATCCTTGTCTGGGGATGACTTACAAAGTGTGTGTCTGTACAACCCATTCCCCACCAACTGAAGATTCCTCGTCTGGCAAATTGAGATGAAGGAAGCCCGTGCTAGATCCATTCTCTCAGCATTTAATCCACAACCATTCCCCGCCAACTGAAGATGAGGGGGAAACCTGCAAATTCCTCGTCTGGCAAATTGAGATGAAGGAAGCCCGTGCTAGATCCATTCTCTCAGCATTTAATCCACAAGTGTTTGACTGAGCTTCTGGAGTAATGTACAACCTCTTCCCAGCTGAGCCATGTGTTTTATTCATGTCTGCTGGAAATTGCTTTCATTTCTGTTGATCTCATGGTTTCCTAAGGCATGAAAACACTGGCGAAACCGAAAGCAAGCAAAATTACTTTTTGTCTCTAAAAGCTGGGAACGTTTGGGTTGCTTTTCCCATCTTCATACCCTTCCGACCCTCCATCCACCCATGTTCCTGTGACCGGCCCATCCATGCAGTGGAGCTCTGAGCCGTGTTCTCTGAGTTACGGTGAGAGAAGGTGGTGATCTGCTGCCAGGGCATCATCACAGGAACAGAACTTAAATAGAAATAGTGCAAACAAAAAAAAGTCCCTGTGGCTTTTCCAGGCGAATACTTCTAAAATGTTGATGCTCAAAGGTTTGAATATTATTTCTGTCCAAAAGCAACGATACTGAAGTGTATGTATTAAATAATAATTCTTATTCAAATGCTATCAGTTCATGATTCCTGTGTAGAAATATGGGGATGTCTGGAGGTTGTAGCAGGGGCAACGGCAACTGTTTTTTCCTAGGCAATTTAATAAGATTTTCAATGTATTCTCATAAAAATCAGCTTCCTACTAGTGGAAGCTATCAGCCTTAATTAACTGCAACATGTATCCAGCTAAAATTAATTCTCCCCAAATTCACAGTCCCTTCACTGAAATTCCTCATCCTTCTCAAAGTGAGGGCAGTCTGTACCCCTCCACTCCCTGGAAAAGCCACTGTTATCGCAGTCTGAGTTCCACCAAGTAAATAAGGGCTCCTGTGTCGGGCTGTATTGTCTATGATGTTTTGTTCTCATTGGATTTAATCAGAGTTAAGAGGTTGATCTGAGGGATGGAGCCTGCATGAACAGTACCAAACTGCTCCTCACTTTTCCTCATTTTCCCTTGTCTGGATCTTTCCACTAATCCCAAACAGAACCTTGGACCACATTCTGCTGTGAGTAACCTATCCTTGCGAAGTTTGTGCAATAGGAAAATAGGAGTGGGCTACCAGGAGCTGTATGAAGTTCAACACGGACAAATGTAAGGTCTTGTATCTGGGAACACATCATCCAAGAATGCAGCTGAGACTGGGCTCCACCTGGCTGGAGAGCAGCCCTGCGGAAAGGGACCTGGGGGTCTCAGTGGATGAGGAGCTCAACATGAGCAAACAGTGTGCTGCAGCTGGAAAGAAATCAACAGGATGCTGGGGTGCATTAAAAAGGGCATCACCAGCAGAGATAAAGAAGTCATCATCCCTCTCTACTTAGCACTGGTCAGACCACACCTTGAGCACCGTGTCCAGTTTTGGTCCCCACTATACAAAAAAGATGTGAACAGGTTGGAAGAGGTCCAGAGAAGGGCCACAAAGATGATCAGAGGACTGGAAGAGCTGCTGTATGAAGAAAGGCTGAGAAAACTGGACCTGTTCAGCCTTGGGAAGAGAAGGCTTAGGGTGGGACCTTATCACCATGTACCAGTACATAAAGGGTGGCTACAGAGAAGATGGATACTCCCTTTTCAAAAGCAGTCACATGGAGAAAACAAGGGGTAAAGGACACAAAATGCTTCTGGAGAGATTCTGATTGAACTCCAGAAGAAATTTTTGTACCATGAGATCAATCAGACATTGGAATAAACTCCTAGGAGAAGTGGTGAATTTCCGAACAATCTCCCAGGGGAAGTGGTAAATTCCCCTACACTGGTCAGTTTTAGGAGTCAGCTTGACAGGGGCTGACTCATCTCATCTAAACGATACTTCTACCTGGAGAGGTAGGACTGGATGATCCTTGTGGTGTCTTCCAACCTGGGATTCTATGATTCCATGATTCTATGAAGAAGATAAATTGGGGAAAGCCCCATGTGGTGTCCCTTAAGGGAACTTCCCACGTAAATTTTATGGTAGTGTTAACTGTCTGAGGTGAGTCTCCAATTCTGCTCCTGTATCTGGGTCTAGTGCCATCCACTGCCATTATAACATCAAGAATGCAGTCCTCTGCTGGGTTTTGTAAATATTCTAGACATTGAAGATATATTTTTTTTTCCTTTTACTGCTACTTTAAAAGATGAATTTGCAGACTCTGGGGCATTTGCCCTTGACAAAGCTTGTCTGGTTCTTATGCCACTAGGTCAGTGGAATATCAATAGATTCTTAATGCAGTCTGTCTTTTAGAGTTTCTTTCATTTCTCAGAGCAAGAGTAAATGTCATTCATATTGGCAGGTTATAATGGGAACACTGAGATACTAATTTTTTAAAATATACACAGCTTATTTTAAAAGTCTTGGTCTCCCTCTTGCGTGTCTTCAGTGTGTCTGT
This sequence comes from Mesitornis unicolor, assembly GCF_000695765.1. NCBI lineage: Eukaryota > Metazoa > Chordata > Aves > Mesitornithiformes > Mesitornithidae > Mesitornis > Mesitornis unicolor. The sequence goes on from NW_010162985.1 coordinate 30,967, forward strand.
AGCAATTACAAGGTTAGATATCCCTTAAGATGCTAGAAAAGGTCATTTTGTTGTCTTTTCTACCCCATGCCTCAGTGAAATATTCAAGGTACAGCTCAGGTATTGGGATTGGGTTTAATGTTTCGTTGCATCGCCATCTGTTTTGTTGCTGTTTTTTTCCCTTGCTGGGGGTGAGGGAGCATGGAGGCAGCAGTGAGGGATGCTGGCATATGGGTCCAGACCCGATATAAGAGATGAACCCTGAATCTGCAGGAACAGAGTAGCTCCTCTGGTCTGAGCTGTTTTCTTATTAACATTTAAAGTCTGTCTGGTGAAAATCTGCCATCGCACATGTAGATCGTCAGTGGTAGGTAGTCTCTGCGTCTTCTCAAAGGCTATGAAGCCACATTAAAGTAGGCTTTTTTATTATAGGTAAAGTTCATTCGTATAACTTAGCACAGGCATTGAAATAAAGCTCCTCACTGAGACAAATGGCATCAGCAAGTTCCAAGGACACATTCAGGAGAGTTCTCCAGAATATTGTGGTGGATCAGTGGCAAAGGACAACACAGAGAAAAGCAAACCCTGCGAGGAGATGCAGAGCACCTGGAGGCTCTGCTTAGGTTCCCAAGCACCTCGGCTGCAGCCAGCCCTGGTCTCACAGCTGGTGGTGGCACCGCTTCTTGGCCCCAGACCTGAGGACAACCCCAGTGACACAGGAACTGAACATCAAGAACACCTCACAGGAGGAGCAGGGCGGGTTTCTTTACAGTGGGTTTCTCACAGCTGAGTTTTAAGCTCTCTTGTGACTTTATTTTTACTGTAATGAGGATGTTTTAGGCCTATAACATTTCATGAGGATTTTTCATATTCTTTTTGATCATCTTGCTCTTTTTCAGTATTTCCTTCTTACTGCTGTTGATTTAAATGTCATGACATTTTAAACATGACTTATTATAACAAAACAGTATATAAAACAATATGCTGCATAATAAATGCAGCTGTATTTTTCAGAGTGAATGTTAAATAAGAGCAATTTATTCCTCAACCTATTTTAGTATCTACTTACTAGAGGGGATTGGCTGCTTAAATCCTGGGGAGGCAATCTTGGAAGCAAGGTAGCCTTGCATGTGCAAGCCTGAAAGCTAAAGGAGTAAAAGGGCTAAAAGGGCCGTGTTGGGGATGTAGCAGCATCCAGGAGTGCTGTGATCCTGAGGACTGCAGGGAAAGCAGACAGGACCATCCTGGGAAGGTCTTTTGGCAAGTGAGGGGTCCCCCGAGCAGCACACAGAATCCCAGAACGTTAGGGATTGGAAGGCACCTCCAAAGCTCATCCAGTCCAATCCCCCTGCCGGAGCAGGAACACCCAGATGAGGTTACACAGGAAGGCGTCCAGGCGGGTTTTGAATGTCTGCAGAGAAGGAGACTCCACAACCTCTCTGGGCAGCCTGGTCCAGTGCTCTGTCACCCTCACTGAGAAGAAGTTTCTTCTCCAATTTAAGTGGAACCTTCTGTGTTCCAGTTTGTGTCCATTACCCCTTGTCCTATCATTGTTTGTCACCACACAAAAGCAGGCTCTGAAACCCCAGTGGTTTGCCACAAGCATGTGGTATGTGTCATTCGAGACATCTGAAGTCTCCTTAAAATCCTCCCACAGTCAATTGAGAGTGACTCAGAGCGTGAGTTACTCCAGGACACATCAACTGAATGGTTTCGTTTTCATTTCAGAAAGTGTTGGTGGGAGTGGGGACTTGTTTAATAGGAATAAGCTGATTTCCCAGAGAAGAAACAACCTGCTCTCTGCTCTGGCCGTTGCGGGCTCTTCCTGCAGCTCCCAGAGATGTGGTGAGGAGGGTGAAGCTCCCCCCAGGAGGTGTGGACACACTTGTGTCCCCCAGTGTGCTGAACCTGCCGATGCTGCGGGAGCTGCAGCTGATTTCCTTTGTGCTGACAGGAAAATACGAAGAAAACAAACTAACCACATGGATCTCCCTAACGCACATGTGTCGTCTTTGGCGTGTCTTGAATCTTACTGAATGCGCTCAGAGTATGACAAGTATTTGTCTAAAGTTAAGAAGATTAGCAGGGGGGGTTCTGACTTTGAAACTCCCCGCGTCGGGAGCCAGAATACATCAGCCCGATACAGGCACCTTGAGGTTATCTCCGCTCTTGAAGCGGGACATGCACATAGCTCTGCAGCTCTGACCTTTTGGGAAAAGGCTTTCAGTCAAGTAATACATGCACCTGCATGAAATTTTTGAATCACTGACTCTACCCTTGATTAAAGTGCTTTTCCTTGATTAAAAATAGCCTTTTTCCAAATGAGTAGTGTTGCACGGCAGGCTATGCATGCAGGGTAACTTCTCCTCCAACATTATCACGTTGATGACATTGCCATTTCTTACCCCGGTCTCTGTGCAACACATTTCTTTGCTGTAGGCAGCCCTCTTTAGCAAACACCATTCAGAAGCTCCCCACCATCATTTACCTTTTCTTTCCAGGTGAGAAGGCTGCAGAGGTGTTTACAACTTTATCTGCTAACTAGGAGGTAACGGGCATGGTGAAAATGTATCCAAACACCTTTATAGGTGCTTGCCTGGATTCGTATCAGGTTGTAAATAGCAGTTCCCAAAGTCTTTGGCAGGACTTCTTACCCCAGTGTATATTCCTTCAAGCATCTCCTTTGTAATGTGCTCACTTTCCAAGAATTTTATTTCGGTTGAAGCCAAACTGGAAGTCTGTCAAGATCTGAGCTCTTCAGAGTGCAATCCACATATTTCACCGAATGGCACATGTGTTTTCTCTACAAGTGTCATTCTGCTTGTGGGCTCGCTTGTCTTTTATGCTTTCTAAGGCAAATTTCTTAGGATACCTTTTACATTTGTTCTTTTTCATAATGTTTTGTATGCCGAATTGTTAGAAACTAACGTTTGCAGTTTATTTCAGCAAAGCACTTAAACTCATATGCTTAAGGGTTTTATTTAACCTTTATGTGTGTTTCTACAAAATTCTCTTCATCTAAGTGCTTTGCTAAAAAGGGTGCAGTTATTCATATGTCCATGTGAAGTGTGAGGTTCAAGTCTTCCCCCAAAGCACAACAATAGGGCTGAAAAAAAATGTTTGCAGTCACTATGACAAAGAGTTGATAGGAGGAAAAGAAAAGCACCACTCTCTAAAGCATGGCTTTGAGAAACGGTCACTTCCAGTGGAATCAGTGCTTTGCAGCTGTGAGGTAGCAGTGTATTTCATGCGGAAGTGGTGAAACTGGAGAAGGATTTTCCAGCAAATAGTTTAAAAATTGTGTCTTATCTAGAATGCAGGCAACTTGGGCTTGTTCTCCATCTTCTTAAATAACTGATTTAATGCAGCAAGCAAAAATCACCCCAAAATCAGGGATTTCTGATTCACGCAAAGGCAGATATGAGTATGATATAGAACCTTAAGCAAAGTCAGCAGATGAGAAAATTAAATGATGTGGGTTTTTTTCTGCAGTGTTCACTGTAAATTAGAGCAATTAAATTACAGCAGCCTTGTAGCTGTAATTAAATATGGAAACGGGCCCAGGGATGCGGAAAGCGGTGAACTGCCTGAGCTGCTCGGGCTGCGGAGTGGGAGCAGTGGTGAAAGGGGCTCAGAAATGGGTCCTGATGCCATGGCAGCTGATGGGGACAGCCAAGCCTCTTGCACCATGCTAACACAGTACCCTGTAGGTGGTCAAAGGGCTACCCTTGTTCTCTGCCTCGTCTTTGCCTTTCCTGAGGCCTTACATGGAGCAGTTGCGGGGGGGAACCCAGCTGGGGCATGCCCAGGGCTGGGGGCTCCTGCAATGATTACCCCCAGGTAGGTAAAATGGGATTTAGGCCCATGTGATTGCAGCATCCCTGAGAAGCTGCTTTGTGAGACTCTTGTTGCATCCGTTATTCTTTCATTTTATATTGCTTGTCAAGTCGAGACTCAAAGCACAACTGAAGGCAAATGGGATGGAGACAGGAGGCATGGACTGGGAGAGGAGGCTGCCCACCAGAAAGCTCTCACGCCCTTCAGCAAGACAGCAGAGGGTGAGGAAAGGCTAGAGCGTAGTAGGAGGTAAAGATAATAGCAGTAAATGTCACATTTAATTACATTAGAGGAAGGAGTATAAATAAAATCTTACTATGTGGGTATAAAGAGAAGTGAAAGCAAAGAAAGCGCTGGATGAAAAAATCAAGGAGGACAAGACCAGGGAGAAGACAGCAAAGGAGGCAATTTGGGAATTAAGTTGATGTAATGGCAGTACAAGAGGAGACAGAGACAGCTGGAAGTCACCACCAGGACCAGGAGGTCCTTGGTATCATCAAAAAGTTGAGGAGCCATAGCCAAGCCAGTCCTTGAGTTTTTCTCCTGTGAAGTGTTAATGCTTGAGATGAAACCCTACCACATCTGCTTGTCACAGCATGAAAATAGAGGCAGAGGTGTGCTGTGCGTGTGCATTTGTTGCATGGCTCTGGGTTCATGAGGGATTTGGAGGAAGAGGTACCTGTAGCAGCCCTGGGATTGTTTTTGTCTCCAGTCTCTGGAAAAGAGTTGCCGCTGGAGAGAGGAGATGAGACTTTCGGCCTCCTCATGGTTCACTTGTTTATCTGATGCTGAGACACCACTCCACAGATTTCACCAAGCATGGGAATTCAATATGGAAAAGATGTCTGGATGTCACAAGGTGCATTGGTGATAGCAAACACCAGCAGCTGGGTAACGCCTAATATCGGATCCAAACTGGCAGTTTGCTAGCTGCTGAGTGGTGTGTGTTGCTGCAGTTTGCTGTAATTACTCTCCATCACTATAGCTTTTATTTTAGTTGAATGCATTGGAGGTTATAAACTCTTAACTACCAACAGTAAATATTCATGAGGAGTGAGAATAGTACTAACTACTATAAAAGCTTTTTTCCCAATACTTTTGGCTAATGCTCTATATTAACACAGGGTGCTTTTCTGCTGGTGTTATGGCATAAGTAGAATAAACCATAATACAGATGTTGCTTCAAACAGCAGATAGTCATAGACCCAGGTCCCCTATAGCCTGCTGCATTAACTCTGGGCTCCTCCATAATGGTCAAGAAGGAGAGGTTCCCCAATGCGAATGTGTTATAAAACAATATTGCAATTCCCTTAAGAATCGCAGGGATAAAAACGTAGACCATTCTGCAGCACTAACAACTTTAATAAGATAACATAAAGCACAACTGTCAGGTCTGCCAGCATCTCACACTGGGAGACATGAGTGAGAAAATGAATGCTTTTCACAAGCAGAAATATTCAAAGAGCTTCACTGTTTACAAGTAATCAAGACTGACAGTCATAGATTATTGGTAGAAGAGCATTTTCTGCTTGAGGTGAAAGAAGAGGATAATTTATCAGGAAGCCCAAGAAGTCAGACATCAGTAATGATCTGCTTGAAGAAGGGCATATCTTAGAAATAGTGCATTTATTTGTACTGCAAGGCAAGAAGATGTACTAAGTTATAAACGAGAGTCTTAGTGCTTGACGAATGTTGAACAGATACAGTGTGTAATTTGCTGGGCAACTGCGATTAGAGAATTGACTAATGTGTGTCTCAGTGCTCGTCCAGAATATTAAAAGTTAGCATAATAGAGACTGTCTAAAAGCAGTGTTCGTGATCTCCCATCCTAGCCTCTCATTTCAGAGTTACCTGTGCTGTGCCGATCTGGTTGCTTACCTCTTTGTTAACGCTTGCACGTCTGAGACACCCCTGTAATACCGCGATGGGTTTGCATTTGGCTTTAGAGAATTTGGGGCTTTCTGAGTTTTGCAGCAGAATATCTTGTCTATCTGATATTTCACCTTTCTCTTATGAAAACAGGCAAAGTAGCAGCAGTTTCAAAATGATACCTGGCTTGGAGGTCTATGGAAAAGGTTTTCTAGACCGCCACCTGCTCTGTCTGTGCCCAATACACACTCACCTGCAGCAATGCAAGGCTGTGTGCAGGCAGAGGCTGCTTGGAATTGCTGTCCAGATACCAAGAAATGCTGCGTCCTAGGGTGCAGCCTGACAGGGGACGATTTGGTTACAGCTAGAAGATGAAGCTGATATCAGTTTAAAATATCATGGAGATCCATCCCTTGTAGTTTGGTATTCATTGTCTCTGTTTCTGCCAGGCTCGCCCAAAGCTTACAGCTTTTCCTTTCTTTTTATTTTTTAATTGCTACAACTTCCTAATTCTTCTTTCTTTCACTTGATGTAGGGAATGTATGTTTTAGTCTGCATTTGACAGACTTTGGCTGACATTACCATAACATTGCTGAGAACAGGCTATGCTTCCCCACTCTTCTGCTCCGCAGCTACCGGGAGCCTTGGCTCCTGGGGAGACAAGAAGTCTTCCATTACCCACCAAATAGTGCTCGTCAGGAGAGCCCCGTGTGCCTGCAGAGCTCTGCAGCACCACTGGTGGTGGCCACATCACTCCATGGATGTCCCCAAAAGACCCTGAGCAAGATCTGTCCCCTTTACTTCAGTGTTCTGCATAGAAGTGACTCCTGGAACCTCACCGTGAGCTATTTTCATCTCACTTGAAATCACAGCTGCTCATCACAACTGCAAAGGCACACATTGGCTTGGGAAGGGATCGGGACAGAATCATGTCCCAGGAATCGAGGAGAAGGGAGCAAAAGGATGTGGATCAGTTGGTCTCCACCAGGGAGATCTGGGCAAAACATCTCTCTCATGTCAGGCAGATGATGTGAGGCTTTGGATAAGATTTTATTTTTTAGATTTCAGAGCTTGCAGAAGTGGAATTGTTGTACAGAAAGTATCACAGTAGTCTGTGTTTGAGTATCTCTATCTGAGTAAGGATGTCAGCTCAAGTTTTCCAGCTTTTTCTAACCGGGGAGAAAACAAGTGGAAATCACCAGTTTTTACAGATAGATAGCTGGCAAATAGAGGTATTTTTTCCCTTTGCTTTCAGCAGAACCTCGGAGTGTTCTCCAGGTGCAGGAGAGCATTGCTTCCCCTGTGTAATCCAGACTTCCAGTAGCATGTCAGATGTTTGTAAAGATGCACAGCTGGGACTTGCATGTGCGTGTGGCTATGAACACACTCCAAGGCACACAAGTCCCTTAGAAACAAGTATCGACTATTAACGCTTCTTCCCACCTGAATTCTAAATCAATATAATTTAATACTGAAATATGCATGTTCTTCTTCCCTGAAAGCAGCTTTCCAACTCAGCCAAAATCCTATGGAGACTATCTTAGCCTCTTGGAAAAAAAATAAATTAAATAAAGTAGCTCTTGGTTACTGAGATCTGAACCTGGTTGAAAAGTACCTCATGTAAGAACACATGAAGTAAGTAGCTGAAACCAAACCCACCCATGGCCCCAGTATCTTCTCACCACTGGAGACCACTGAAAGATGCTGAGATGAGATTTGAAGAACTGGGGAGGTGCACAGATATGCCCTGTTGCGCTCTCCAGCCTCCTTAATCTGTGGCATGCAGAATCGCTGAGCTAGGGGTGGTATCAGTAGCCTTTAATTTATCTGTCTTCTTTTGCACAGATGTGCCCTGTTGTGCTCTCCAGCCTCCATTAATCTGTGGCATGCAGAATCGCTGAGCTAGGGGTGGTATCAGTAGCCTTTAATTTATCTGTCTTCTTTTTATTGGTACTGCTGATCCTGAACCTGCATAATGTTTAGCATCCAGAACATCCTCTAGCAAGGTTGTCCATAATTTAACGAAGTGGCTCGCTCTGTGGCTTGGTTTGTGCTAGAGCTGCAGGATGGTGGTAGCAAAGAAGGGTGGGCAGCCACCAAAGAATTTTCCAAATTTACAAGGTGGTGGTTAGACAGTATCAGAAACTAAGCGGCATAGGGCTGATAATGGCTTATTGCAGTTCAGAGCACGGCAAGGCCGCGTTGGGCACTTTGGTGGCAGTCTGTGCTTGCTGTGTGGTGCTGTGGGCTGCCTCCCAGGAGCCAGGGCTGCTCAAAGAGGCTGGGTTTCCAGACAAGTTTCAGAATTCATTGCTGCTCCCCATATATCTGTTTTAACCTTAAGTCAAAGATTGATTATTTTTAAAGGTTAGCAGTTATGTAGCAAGAGAAGTCCTGTCCTTTGCCAGCTTTGAGAAGTCACCATGGGCTGCGACTTCACACAGGTTTAATTTAGACAACAACAGCTATTTCAGGATACGCCTCCTCATTACTGTTCACTTCAGGTTTTTTGAAGAGGGAAACAAATAAAAACTACGAGTGAAATCCCCACTTCACTGGTCTGCTCCTGCAGTCAGCTCTCACCTGGGTGGCGCAGAAACAGGATAGCAAGGGAGAACAGCAGCCAAATCACATCACTAAAAGCACTTCTTCCAGGTTAAACAAGGAGACCTTGAGGAACAGGGGCTGCCCTCCCTTGCCTTCTAGCTGCTTCCTGTTGATGCTAGGTCGAATGTGCGAGACATTGCTTTTTCAGAAAAACAGCTCACACCTCAGACAGACAATTGATTTACCACCACTTGGCTTGTCCTGGTGCATCCTCTTGTGAAGTGTAAGTGCTCGCAGTCCATGGCAAGCACAAGATGATGTGTGCTGTTTCCTATAACTCCCTCCCATTGCCAGCTCAGCTGTGGTACCTATACCCCATATAGGTGTGTTCAGGGCATGAGAGCAGGCACACAGACACAAAGGCTGTATGTGATGGTGTATATACACTGTACCTGTTCCTGACTTTTAAATCTTGCTCCACAATACCATAGCATTATTACAAGATGGATTTATAACACACCTAGAGCTAATGTGGCAACGAAGATTAGTCCTGTACTAGTCAAACAGTAATACACTTTAATTTGCCTACAGCTACCGTATCGTATTGGCATGAGAGGAAATAGCTTCCCAATGTAGCTTCATCTGCTGAGCAGGAAGAAATCTATGCTGCAGAATGTAAAACTACATAGGACTATAGCTGGCAGCAAAATTCAAAGCAGGAGAAACACAGCACAAATAAAAGTATTTGTGAGTTGGATGTATGCTAACAATCTTAGTTTATTGCTAAACGTGCCATATACAGAAATGCACTTTGCTTGGCAAGTTCAGTATTGCTTCATCTTCTGTACTAAAACTTGTCCTGGAATAAAAGGTGTGAATTCATTAGTTTCTGACTTTGTTTCTGACATTAACAAAATGTTTCTATTATAATTTTCTTCAGAAGCACTGATGCTGTTAAAACATTGTGTGCTGTGCTCTGTACCTAGAGACACATTGGAACTATCAATACTTAAGCCTTTAATGCAAATGTTTCTGCTGTCTGTTGTAAATGTAGTCTTCCCTTCATGAGTGGCAGGCATTCTTTGAGTGGTCGTGTACAAATAGTCACTCAAGTGCTTGCTGGCACATTGCATTTACCAGAAAATAGCACTGCCTTCTTCTGGAGAGCAGCAAAACCATCAGCTTCTCCCATCTCCTGGAGAGGCAAAGGATGTGTTTGAAATTGTCGTGTCTGAGATAATAACACTTAATCCTTACTGCATATAGAATAGAACTTATTTTTGAGGGCATATTATTTTTCCCTAGTAAATTACCAATGAAATTTAGTTGTGCTTAAAAGAACAAGTTTTGTTTCTAGACATAGGGATATGTCTCACTTTCAACAAGGGCAAGGAAGGACTAATAACTTGCATGCAGGGAGGGAATGCATCTCTTCTGAAAACTACTGGTAAAATGTGCCAGTGGGAAACAGCTGCAACAAGGCCTTGTTATCACAATAGGGCTTTGATGGGAAAGGTGGCCCCATGGGCAGAGGAAAAGACAGAGAAATTTTTGCATGAATAACTGAAGGCGTCCAGGCAGAGAGCTCACTCCACGGATGTAATGGGCACTTGGCAATACCTGAGTGTGTTTGTTATCCTGTTACCTTACCTATTACCTACCAGCTTTGTATTAAAGACTCGCAAGGTATCTGACCATCAGCTCACAGAGGTGAACTCTGTCACTGCCCATCAATCACCCCAGCACCTTGCGTTATCATCGTAAATCCATCAGAGCCAGTTAACGACTCACCACTCCAAACCAGTAACCTTCACCCTTCATCTCTTCATCACTAGGTTCCTCCATCGTGTGGACATATGGGATAGTCAGATCAGCTGCATACAGGCATGTCCTGAATTTGACAATAGAACTGGAAAAAATATCGACAAACTGTTTTGTTTTTTTTCTTCTTCCTCCCTCAAAAAAGTTGCAACGACACGACAAAGAGGATTCCCCTGACAAGTGGAGGACAGAAGAAGAAATGGCAGCTGAAGCAGCAATTCTGAAGAAGTATTTTCAGGAAAATTAAAGGTAATTATTTACATATTAACTTACTCTTGCAACACCCAAAACTCTCTTCAGTCCTCCATAGGCTTAAGGACAGAGGGAGAATGTGTAGAATGGGGGAAAAGAAATGAAAGCTCTTGGGTTTGTGTTTTTCCAAAGAGACACAGCACTCCAACAGCAGGTGAAGTAACACATCCTTTCTTGAACCATCCTAGAGCATTTCGTTTCAAGACAGGGAAAATAACATATCTGGAAATCAGAATCCTCAACAGTTACTTAAGAAGGATTAACCTCTGTGTTTTTAGAACAGAAAATAGTCTTGGTACCTCCACGATGAGTTAAAATTGATGTCTGTGTACACCCAGATGTGCGTATGCACCTAGACTTACAAAATCCCAGCAGAATTCAAATTATAGAGTGGGTAAGCAAATGCTAACTCCATTTTGCTAACTTAAATCATCTGATCAGTTCAACTTTCAAAATGAAGCCTGCTGGAAAACTGCCTGTGCTGCTAAATTTTCTACTGGCCCTAAAAGAAAAAAAGAATTGCAGGGAGGAATAGAAAAGAGAAAACATTTGGCAAACGCTAACATTGGTGCTCTAGAAATTGAGAATTTTTCATTTTGTACCTGGAGTCCCAGAAGCCAGATTCTTCCAGTAGAAATGAACTGGCCCCCGGAGATCAATATGCGTTATGCTGGGATGTACACTGCAGCAATGATGCCAAAAGCTCCTCTCCCCTGTTCCCCATATGTTATTTGCCATCATCCAGCACTCTCATTTCTCCGTCATTTCTGACTGTTTCATATTTTTTCCTCTGAAGAACCGAAATCCCATAAATATCCCTCCTCTCCACCTGTGACTCACTGCTCGCAGCCCAGCTTGGGAAATCTTGAGCTAAACTTCATGGTGTGTGCATGGCACGCTCACATGGCAGCTCTCGTCCCCTGTGCCATCCTGTCATCTCCATTTGGGCTGGCTCATCACACTCTTAATTTTTCTTTGCATCACGACCACACTCTTGTCTTCTCCAGTCAAATGAGCTGTGCCAACACTCTTGTGGGCTGGCACAGAGGAAGCTGTGTGATTCTCATCTCTGAAGGAAACTTGTCCTCAGTATCTGGGACCTAGAGACCAAAAGGGTCTGGAGCAGTGGGGTTTGGACTAGGCAGTCAAGTTTCCACAGTGGGTACTGAATCTCAGGGTTTGGACTAAGCAGTCAAGTTTCCACAGTGGGTACTGAATCTGTATTTAGACTCTCACTTTTCACCTTCTCAAAAATATGCTTCTCAAAAATTAATTACTCAGAAAGAGCATGTCCTTAGGTAATGCGTATGTAAGCACATACACTAAGAGAGGCATCACATAGTGCTTCATCTATGGCCCAGCAGCAATTGAACAGTACTTAGGATAAAATGGTGTATCCCTATTCCAATGCAGTGTTGCTCCCCATTATATATTTGATAGGTTTTGGGTTTGGGTTTGTTGGGTTTTTTGGTCTGGTTAGAAATGAATTTGAAATGCTTTTCTGCAGAGATTCTCAAAGGGGTTGTAATTAAATCCGCATATGTCCATAAAATGTTCTTAAGCTCTTCTGATACTAAACACAAAGCTGGATAGATGGTATAAAATCAGTCCTGCAAGCAAATTCATGTGGCTCGACTTTTATTCCCATTTATTATGAAAATAAATCAGCGTGTGTCTGCATGGATGACCTCTTGATAAGTTCCCCATGATATTAAGGTCATTACCTTTCCTAGAACAGACTGGTAAATTAGATTTTCCTGGCATCATTATCATGAGAGTATTTTGCCTAGCACAGGCAGTCCTTCCAACCTTTGATTCCCAACACAAGGCATCACTGTCAATCTCTTCTCCCTGACATTGTTTTGCTTCTGAGGTTTAAGGCTCTGAACCTGACACCAAGGTGTATCTGAGCACCTTCTGCATTTCTCAACCTTTATCTGTTCCCTTAACCTTGCTTCTCAAGTGAGGAAGATTGAAAACTTGGCAAATTAGCAAGGTTGTATGCATCCTTCTTCAAAGCTATTTTTGTTTTTCACCTACAAAGGATTTATTTTGCCATTTATAAGTTTACCTATTTGACTTGAGTTTTTTTCATGCGGCACAGGGCAAGTTGGAAAGAGCTGAATGTGGGTGTTCTGGAGCCAATAAAAGGCAATTTTTAAGGCCTCATGCATTATTTTTCTACTCAAGTGTTTTGTTGAAAGCAGCCCAACTCAGCTAGATTAGCCTGGGCAGACTGAGCTGTGTTTCAGAGCTTTCCCAGCTACCCTTGCATTGATCATAAGTCCCTTGCCAACTGCCACAACTCCTGTATGACTTGACTAGAAACAGTAGCACCTTTTACCTGTATTTCTAAATTGTCTGATCAAGGACTTGCAGGTGGCTTTTTCCTCAGAAATACTTGAACAAGGCAAGAAGCTCTTGATTCTCTTCCTACTTCATTTGCTGGTGCTGATCCCTCTTGGCTGGTTCAGTAGCCGCAGCTGAGTGCTTCTACACTGATGATCAGAAACACCCAGCCACTTCCTTCAAGAAATGAGCCCCGTTTAGCTTTGCGAAGTTTACACCCTTAAGAAAACTTAAGGCTCTGGATGAAGGCAAGAAAAGGAAAAACAAACTTTCTGTAAAAAGGGTATTTCATACATAATTGTCCCACCAAGAGCTGACCTCTTTAGGAGCCATTCCTCATTCACTGTTGGCTGTCCTATGGCCAGCTGTGTTTGATCACTGGTTGCTCTTTCAGCTGGATCCACAGGGAAAGAATCTGTACTCAAAGAGCAAGATTTGATGCAGCACCTTAATTTCCAAGCCTATTTTCAGATGCACCTTTTAAATTTTCTAACTATGTATAGCTGGGTGTTTTGGTAGTCTGTTTTGTGCATTTTAAATTACACATGCCAGCAAAAAGGCTAAAGATTAAAAGAGTTCCTAACCTTCAGATGGTATACAAAAAATATTTCTCTTCAAAGCAGTCTCACTCAGTGTTGTTGATTCTGAAGAAAGAACCAGGCTGTACAACTTTCAGTAGAAGTTTTCCTATTTTGTGCATAACTGAAGTTTTACTTCTATGCCATTAGAAAAGTGGTTGGTCTTAAGTGCAGTGTCAAAACATCCTCTGCATAAAGGGGTTGACAGTGATATTCTATTGCCTATTGTTTTTTGAATTACAATTAGTCAATAGATTTTAATTGCTTAACCAGCTGAATATTTTGTGTCATTCAACATGCAAAATTAATTTAAAAATCTTTCCCAACAATGCGGCTGGGCAGGGGTGCAGGATTTCTGAAGTCGGTTCTCCTCTTCATCCCCAGCTTGGCAACGTTTCTGGAGAATGCAGTCCTTGCAACTTTGTCAGAGAATATGAATTTTGTTCATTTTCTTTGCCCCACTGTGCAAGAGAGATGATCTCACTTGTTGAGAGCACTCATCCTGCCCAACAGCTGTCTCTTCTGCACCAGGATCTCAGCATGTGTGCAAAGATGCTGTTCTGTGACTTCAGCAGGGAAATTACCACCGTGAGCAGCAGCTGACCAGAGGGAATTGAAGCTGGCAATTTGGCTTGCACCTGGTTTTGCTCCAGCACCTCTGCCAATCCATGCTGTATGCGTTGAGTGTCGGCTCCAGAGCAGTCCCATCACTTCCCTTAAATTTAGGCGAGTATGGCAAGATGGCTCACACCACCTTTCTGTGGTTGCTTTACTGTAAGGAGAGCCCTCCTATTATATCTGGTACTTAGAATAAAACCAAAATAATGCCCATGCCTTGAGGTGGATCCACTGCTGTGCAGTGAGGACACAGCCAGCCTGGGGCAGTGTGGACCACAGAGCAGGTTGTCTCCTGGGTGGGTGCTGCAGTGATGATACAGACATGGCCAGGGTTGTTTTCTGCAATAGATGCTCCTTGGCTGTAGGCAGCCTCTTGATAAGCAGAATTGCTGTACAAACACAGCAAACACACATAAAAAGCTGTGGGCTCTGGTACAGGGAATGGGAGCAGGGGGAAGAGGTACAGCAAGCACAGACCCCTCAGTTTTGGAGCCTCACTTTATAAGCAGGGCCATTTTTTGAGTGCTTACGCTGGAGTTAGACTCAAGGTGGTGTCTTCCTAGCAAGCTCTTCATGGCTGCATTTAGGAGCTGTTTGCATATAATCCCTAAGTAAACACATCTTAGTAATCAGCTATAGATTTCCCTGCACTCCAGACTTAAGTGCTATTAATTATATCCCCCACTCAAAAGCCTCCAAGAACCATTAATTAGAAAGCAGGAGCTGATGGTTTGCTTGTCTGTGTGAGACTATTATGACCTGAGAGTGAAATATAAGCTTCAAAAGGAATGTTTTATGAAGGTCACCTTGGAAAGCATCATAACAATCTGTCAGGAGAAGAGAATGCAGCACTCCAAGTGTGCGTTTCAGTGTGACATTATGCTTTAAGTAGTTGGAAATAGCAAAGAGAAGATGGATCAGATCATAGGGTCTACGCTTTTTCACCCTAAATTTGCTTTTTTTCCACAGTAAGTACATGTAAAGTAATCTTTTTGTCATTTCAATGGAATGCAAGGAAAGTTAATATCCGCAGAAATCCAGCAGACAAACATAATCTGGCCCTTGCTGGTATTTTTGAAGTGTAAAACATCCAAAGCCACCACCTCTGCAGCAGGGAGAAGGTTTATGCATAGGAGTTGAATTATCTCTTCAAGGGAAGATGTAAACAGCCAGAAGAAGTGCAGCGGCTGTGTACAGCAGTAATACCCACCTGGGGAGGCTCAAGGCAAAAGACTTTCCCAAATAAATGTGGTGTGCTAATGCATAGCAGCCTCAGCACCAAGATTGATTGTTTTTCTGGTTGAAGCATGTCTTTATTCCTATGAAAGCAAAGCTGCCATTGAGTTAGCTATGGTTATAAGTGAAATGTCTTCCTCTTGCAGGAGATCAGCATAAGCCTAATGTCCCCCTCATGCCTATTCCAGAAGTCTATTTTGAGGCTGTAAGTAGTACTGTGCTAAAAGTTATACACTTCGTTCTCTGGACTTCCATTTCCCCGTAGGTGGCCATTTAATTCAGCTGTAAAGAGTACGTGAATTCCATACAGCACTGCTTGGATCCTGTAATTATAGCCACAGTAGAAACGTCGTGGCCAGAGACACAGACAAGGTTGTACCGCATAAAGGCAAAGCAGCAAATGTGTTGCTGTTAGGGAAGAAAGCTCACAGAGCGCCAGATGTTCTCTTAACTCGCACATCCAGCAGCCCAAATGCTTACCTGAGCTGTCAAATACCAGGTGTTTTCAGTCTGAGTCATTCTTGACGTCCCAGATAGAAGTGTCGAGGTACAGGATGGTGCTGAGTTTCAAATAAGGACAATACCAACTGTGGATGAGTACTTTTATACCCAAACCTGTGCTAAAATGGCGCTAATCTTTGTCCCCAAAGCTGCCCAAGGTTGTACTTACAAAGCAGCCAGACCCTCCTTCAAGTAGATGCACAAAACATGCGCCAAGTAATTTACAGGCTGCCATCAAACTGTCAGTCAGGAGGGGCGTACAATGGAAACTGTTGCTCAGAATGCCATCAAAAAGGGAAACATATGTTTCGGTGAGAAAAGACAATCAAACAAAGGAGTGGGCGGCTGGGGAGTTGCAGCCGCAACAGCAGCAAGGATCCAAGCCTCGCACACAGCCCCAGGAAACAAGTTCGGGGGCCATGCCCTCGCCTAACAGTTGGGTAACGGCTTTGTATTTAATAAGCTGAAATAATTTTTTCCAAGTATTGAAGCCAGCTCTAAACATGCTCTGAAGTGAAGGTACAAAACTGAAGATACCAAGCAAAAAGCCCACTTCACGCTCAATTATTAGCAAAGGTTTGTATCGTGTTATCCTATTGCTGTAGCTGCTGCATAATAGAACTGCCCAGAGAGCCACTCTAACCAGCAACGCGAACGTGACCTCAAAGCTTAAAAGCTGCCTTTGTGTGAGTTTCAGTATCTAGACTGTGTAGGTGGAAAAGCATTAATAACTCCTCTGGTAGTAGTAATTTGAAAGAGGAAGGAGGTGATGGACATTGGATATATATTGGACTGAGGGTACTTGAGGCTCTGTTGTTTGCCAGGATGTCAGTCTCTACATGAAAAGATGGGTACCTTTGTGAGTAAAGCCCAGTGCCCTGTTTGTGTTAGCACCCGTGGCTGCTGCAATAAAAGTTACGCCATGGATTTGCGCAGGGAGTTCGCATGGTTTTCACAGCTGTAGTCAGCCACAGTTGTCAGGCTCTCAGCATTTCTCTTCCTCTGCTCCAGGAACACCTATTACAGGTCTTTTGACTAGGATGTACCACCAGGAGATGCGTAAAATTGCAGACGTGGGAAGAAATAGGGGTGAAATACCCCGTTTGTTCTCCGGTGTTTGAGACTGGGGATGTTTTCTGAGCGATGGTCCCCAAATCATCGGTGTGTAATATCTCAGCATTGGGTGGAGACCCATCGCAGGGTCAGGATGGGTGAGGATATACAGGAGATGATGATTTTGAAAGAGTATTCCCAGAGTTTATATAAGAGATCATGTGCCCCAAAGACTTCTGCATGAGATTATTATAGCAGAATTGATTTGACGAGTAAGAACCTGGATTTGATGACACAAGATGCCCTTTCTAATCCTTTTTTCCTATGACTTGCAGTCAACAGAGCTGGGCACTGTGCTGTTCTACTTGGACATCAGAGAGGTGGCTTCACATTGTGTTTGTTTGTTGTAAAATACTCCTGACCTTTGGAGGGTGCTTTGTGAGCTAGGAATTAAAAACACAATGTGAAAGGCAGGCATTAGCGTTACTTCGAAGTGAACTTTATTGAAAAAGTAGATAATAAATCAAGCAAGCGCTTCTCTTTTTCTTGCTCTGATATATAATGTTAAAGTAGTTCTGTGCAAGGGTTTCCTCCTTTCTCTATAGCACAGGCTGTAACAGGAGCTGAAATGTGCTGTGTGTGGATTTAACGCTGAACATTTCCTTTTGCCTATCGCTGTCAGTGTTTCCTGTTGGAACGCACTAATGAGCACCGAACTCGTTAGCAATAAACAGCCGTGCATTTTGTCTTACCACCACAGATCAAAGATGCTGTTATACGTAACTATCTGTTATGTCTGATATTTCTCAGGTAACAAAGAGTTTGAAAAACATCCCGTGACATAAGAAAGTCCCCAGAAAGAAAGACCTCATTGCTTCGCGGTGGCCCTGGAGCTGCAGCTGAACAATTTTATTATGTTCTACAAATATGGGATTCTTCCATGAAAAAATTTATTGGACCTTTGGATATCATCAAGGTTGCATTTCAGCTAAGACAACTAACAGCACTGATTCAAAATGTTGCTCTGAGTAGTAGCTTGTATTTTTCTGAATTGTGCACTCAGGAACAAATCTTTTTAAATTGTCCCTGGGCCTAAATTGAAATAAAGTGCTGGCAAAATCAGGTAGCTGCTGTGTTTAGGTGCATTACAAAGCGTTTACTCCATGTTGTGCTTTTTTGAGATTCGGTTACTGCATGTGGGCTGTTACATCATAGAAAAATTAGATCTTTTAGCAGTATGACAATTCATAAAAACCAAGGCTTTTTTACAGACTAGGCAAGATAAACTTGGAAAGCTACTGTGTTGTCAGGTAAGGTAATATCACAAGAAATATAACACTTCCCAAGATCTTTCCTTTCTCTGTTCCTATTAATGCATTGCCACAATGCTTCTGGAGCTTAAGGTGACACAAAACGCTTCTGCAAATCAATGAATATGTAAAGCTGCTAATGGGATGGTGATCGCATTCGGGGTAGACTGGCATGAATGTCCCAATTGCAGCAACAAGAACGTGAGTGGGAGAGAAAAATACCACGTTGAGAGGAAGAAACCCACCATGGGTGAGTTGTTGATTGCTGGAGTGTAATAAAGAGAAAAAAGTCAAACAACAGATGGAAGGGAGAAGAAATGAGACTGCACGATATGCGTGAAAAGAGCACCCATAATCTTGCTCCTCAATTGCGGGGAAGTGACAACCAAAGCTTTCTGTGCCCCTGAACTCAGGATGGGAAACAAAATGTGCTGAGTCTTTCACTAAGAGCTGCACTGAGGGGGTGTAGGATGCAGAACCTGCCTGGAGGCTTGAGGAGCTCAGGGTTGGGTCCAAACCAGAGCCTGGCAGCACAGTGCGGTCACCGTCCAGAACAAATAAACATGCTCCAAAATACTCTGTGCTAAAGCATTGCAACCTCACCTGAGAAGTTTGAAAATACCCAATGGATGAACACTCAATTTTTCTAACATCTCTCTCTCTGATGTATAATGCAGAG
This sequence comes from Mesitornis unicolor, assembly GCF_000695765.1. Lineage (NCBI taxonomy): Eukaryota > Metazoa > Chordata > Aves > Mesitornithiformes > Mesitornithidae > Mesitornis > Mesitornis unicolor. The sequence goes on from NW_010162985.1 coordinate 49,596, forward strand.
GAATTCAGTCCATTGGTTTGAAGACTTTGTGCTGGGCAAATGTAAAGAGAAGCACTAGAGCAAAATAACTGGTGCTTGAGTCCTGATTTTACTGTGGTGCTGTTAAAATATTGCTCCTGAAAAGCCGATTTGATTCAAAGATTTACCTTGATCCGATGTGGCCACCAATATCTGCCATTAGCCATAGCTTTTAAAAACCTGGAGAGATTGTAACACATTCTTTTTCCATGCAGAGTAAATGAAAAGTACATTTTGATGGCGTCTGCACTTTTTAAACCCTGAGCAAGGGCTGAATGAACTGGAAATGAAGGTCAGGGGACAAGAAGTGGCAGAGAAGAAAAGGGGAGCAAACAGGATGGTCAAAGATGCTGGCAAATGGGCCAACACAAAGGGTTGTCCTTTTGCACGTCAATATTTAACGTGGCTGTGATTTTACACAGGAGGATGACAACAGTTGTGCTATCAGGGGAGCACTAAAACAAACACCTGAGCATCAGTTCCGTTTGCAAGGTATTTCCAAACCTGATGCTCAATGGCTCCCTATTAAGTACGGAATATTTGCTATTAATTCTGCAGCCTGTGATGGGAGGGAGATGCACCAACCATTTTGCATGGGAGCTGCGGAGCAGATGAGTGCTGAGCTGCATGGAAGATTTCATTTGTGTAAATGAGGAGGCCGTTATCACAGCACTAAAGGTCCTGTTTTTAAAAAAAAAGTCTCCTGTGGCATTATGCACAAAACAACCTATTTATGCAGCATGAAAATATTTATGTGCTTCGCTCAAGCTTAAAAAGGGAATTTGCAATAGATGAGGGATGTGAGAAAGGATTGGAGTGAGAGATAAGGAAAGATTAGAAAAGGCAGATCATGAAGTACATGACATCCTGCAGCAGTATGTGGAGTAACCCCCCCCCTTTCTCCCTGTTTTTTTAAGACCCAAGCCTTGAGGATGGTGTCTGGATCATTCATACACTTCCTATAGACTTAATTTTCCACAGGCGTGGTGCTGCATACAAAGATGCGATTGCTGGAAATGTGAGAAGCTGCTGTGCTGAGGGCATTCGTGGTCTTTGTAATCAAGCTTCGTCCTTGTCAATCTCAATTGTATGCCCTCATAGGGTCACGTCAAGGGTTTGCCTTCAGGCTGGGGATGCTGCAGAGCGCAGAAAACGGGGAAAAAAAATCATCTGTGCAGAGGCTTAGATGGACGTGGTGCAAGTGGAGGGGTCCTGATGGGGTGGCTTCATAACAGGACAGAGCGAACTGTGCCCACTGTTACACAGCTCAGACCCTTGTTCCCTGTCCTTACACTCCTGCAAGCTGCCCAGGCTTTTTCAATTCCTGGAGGTTGGTTTCACTGAAGTGAGCAGTTCCTCCAAGGGGCTGCAGCAGCTGTGCCTGTGAGCCTCTGTCTTCATTAGCAAAGCTGCTGTGGTTCATTGCTGTGCTCTTCATTGACTTGTGTAGGACTAGGCTGGGAGTAGCACATGGCTCCACGTGGCCTCTGCCCCTGCCTGCCTTGAAACAGAAATTGCAGAAGAGCTATCTCAGCCATGGATAGTCCCATGGGCAGGAGACTGGCCGGGTTATTGGGAGCACACATCTGACAGGGACACCGTCAGCCCATGTACAGTCCCATTTGAAGGCCACCTGGCAGCCATCTGCTCACACAGGTGCGTTTTTGGAGCTAGGGAAAAAAACAACCACCCAAAACATTAGGAACAGGGTTTGAAGTGGCAGCCTGGACCTGTGTTGTGCTGTGCAAGGCACTCAGCTTCTGCACATCCCTGCTTGGCTTTCCCGTGTGTGAACGCTCACCTGGACCGCAATGACATTTGTGCAGAAAGGCGACTTAGACGGCAAATTGTCCTGCAGCAAACCTGCTTGCACTGAGGCAGGCAGGGATTATGCTACAGTGCTTTCAACAAAGGCTGTCAGTACAGCATGAGGATATTTTTTAATTACCTCTCAGTGATTCAGCATCATTAGTGCTCCAAATGCAGGAGTGTCCTTTCCAAAACCTGGTTCTCTTTAGGTAGCTCAAAGGCACTTGTGTGTTGTCAGACCAATGGACTGGGGACGTGCCACATCGGCTCTTTGAAGCCCTTTTATGGTATTTTGGAAATGGGCTCCGTGCTGCTTGTAACCTCCCCCCAGCACACATGCACCCCACCCTCTCCAGGTATCAGGCTCTCATTTGATCCCGTGCTCAAATAACACCATGGTTGGGTTTTAATTAACGTTGCAGAGAAGGAAAAAAAAATGACTCTTTGGTCTCTGTGGGAGCCTGACTTGGCTGCAGACTCAGGATGGCATCTGAAACAAAGACTCCTGGCCAGGATGAGGTGAGTCAAGGTCAGCTCCTGGCTCGTGACAGCACCTGAAAGGTGCTGGGGACTGAGCACCCCTCAAAATAAAAATGAATGCAATGTGGGACTGGCGGGTGATCGCATACCTCAGCTGTAAAGCAATAAAAAATCATCATGCCCTGGAGCTAATAAAAAAACTTTGAAGCCCAAATACACACATAGTGACAGCTATGAAAGTACCTAAACCATTTCTGTCTCAGCTCTCCGTGTCCTCCTATCCACTCCCCATCCCTCGCTGTCACTGCGGTCAATGGCAGCTGAAAAGCCTTGTCCGATTCCTGCATCTGGTTCCTAACGCCCAGGCCAGCAGCGCTGTGAAGGAGAAAACGCTGCTGCTCATGTAAGCTGTCCTGTGCGTTGGCAGGGCTGTGAGTTTCAGAACAGAGTGATGTATTTCAGCTCTTGTGAAATTCCTGAATAATCAGCTCATCAAAAAATATCACGCCGAGTTCCCTTGTAGTCCTCTCCAACTTGCCACCTCTCCTGCCAATAGCTCTGTAGGGTGACCACAGCTTGGCATAGCCCATTAGCAGAGCTCTGCACAGCCACTCATGAATAGAGCTGGCTGGAAAATGCAGTTTTTCTTCTTGAAAAAGAAAAAAAACAGAAAGATTTGGTGAGGCGGGCTTGGCATTTCAGGATGAAGATATTCTCCACTGCTCCCTTCGTTACCCTCTTCTGCTCCCACCTGCACCTCCCTTTTTCTTCCCTGCCTCATTGTTTTAGAAGATGACTGCAGGCCAAGTAAAATAAAATAAAAACAAAATAAAAATAATAGCCCCACTTAGGGTGGCAGTGTCATTGGATGCTGTTTGATCTGCTGGTGGCCCCTAGGGCTCAGAGTTTCACTGCAGGACAGGCACCAACCCCATGGCCCCATCTCCAGCTGAGACTCCTGGGTGAGATGTCCCTGTCCCTGCACCTGCACCTACCACTGCCCAGTTTCTTCTTCAGGGTTTCTGCAAGATATCCCTTCCCTGAGCAGATCAAAACCCCGCTGTTTAGGCACCTGGAAGCTGTTGACTGTGACTCTGTTCACGTGGAGAAGGCAGGTGCTGGAAGGGCCTCAGGGTAAACCCTACTAGCAGTGTTGTGGAGCTGAGGAGGAAGAGGAGCTGGGCTGCCCTCAGCCTCCCTCTCCATCCTGGGGGCCTTTCTCCTCCTTTTTTGCCATGTTTCCCCATCACAGGTGATCATCGCTTTGGCTGGGAAGAGCAGACTTCCTCACCATGTCCTCTAACAATGCTCAGAGCTGAAATGCGGGGAGGCCAGGCTGGTTGCAGACCCAGTCCTTAAGGCAGGCGGCAAATAACGAGCGCTGCTGAGGAAGGAGGTGCAAAAATCAATGGTTAGTGCCTGAGGATTAAAGCCGTGACATGAAAGCCTTATACAGCCAGGATTTTATTGTTTGTTGGTTTTTTTTTTCTTTAGGCCTGTGGTAGCTACACTGACCATGGCACTCAGTGTAGTGGGGGCTTAATACTTGTGTCACTTTGTCCCTGTAAGCACACATGGGACACAACTGCATCCATCAGTGAGAGGTGGCTCCAGCGCAGTTTTTTGGGCAGTGCTTGATGCCCCTCAGCTCTGCCCACGACCCGGCCACAGCTGCCGAGCATTCGCTCTGTCCCTCTTCACTTTGTCACCCTATCTCCTTCTGCTCAGGCTTTTGTCATTTCTCTTGTCACCATAGTGACAGGAAAAGAGTGATGATTGCTGGAGTAATTTCCCATATTAGCTAGCGCTGCCCTTTCAGCCTAAATCAGCGCTTCATTTTTCCCCAGGATCCGGCTGAGCCTCAACAGAGCAGCAAGAAAAAGCAGTAGCAGAGGGGCTGCCGGCTCCTCCAGGACAGTCTGGGCAGGGACAGGGCCTTGTCCCACCATGTCCCTCTGCCACACACCAAGGATGCATAGAGGAAAAGAGAAGGAAAAGGAATAATCCACTTTTGCAAGGTTTCTCCCTGAGTACATTTGCTGTGGATGGCGTGGTCTGTAAAGCCAGGGATATGGGGACTTCTGTCTCTTTCGGGGCATGTGCACCTCTGCAGGGTGCACAGGAAGGGCACCCCAGAGGTAACTGCTTTCTCCGACCCATGCAGAGAGTTGGCAAAGACCCCTAAATGTACCCCCAGCCTGTGCCCCCCTCTGCACAGCCCATTGCAGCCCTTGGGCCCTTCCTGTGAGCCCAAACTGGGGCTGGGACCAAACCTGGGCTCGCACTGGGGCAAGGGGGTGGTTCAGAGGCAAGCGTTGCTCCCCGCAGGCTTTGTTACTCCTTTAGTGCCTCTCAGAGAGACACACAGGGTGCACGCACACAGATACACACTTGAAAATCAAGATCATTAAGTACGCAAATAGGTTTAAATAACAAACAAGCAGAGAAAGGTCACAAAATGCAAAATGAAAGCTGCTCTTATGTTCTCCGCTCTGGCAGCGCCGGTCCCTGCCACAGAGGAGGATATATTAAGAAGAGTCAACCTTCATTTCAAGTGTGCTGCCTTTTGTCCTCATATCACAACATTAACATTATCCCCACATAATTTTGTGTATTTAATTTTACAATAGACTGTGCCAGCGAGCACTGCCTGTAAATATTTGATCACCACCGTTCCTCTAGGATTATCTTATCAAGAGTAAAGATATTAAAATAGAAATCTTGTCATGTTACTGCCTTTATACTTTCAGCCTGAGAGTTGATTGACAGAAAATGAACTGCCTGAACTAGCTCTAAAGTGTCTTTTCACTGAGAGCGTTAATGCCAGAGGCTATAGGAAAAAAGGTAGCTAGTCATCGGAAACTAATGCCTCGCTGTAGTTATGGAGCTTTTGTACTAAAGATTAAAAATATGAATCTACTAGGGGTATTTTTACAAGTGTAAGATGGTGTTGGTCTTTTTGTATCTTTTTTTGCCATCTCTAATGAGCCTTTAAAAAGAGCCTTCCCTTTTCTTCCTGCACTTGAATATTAGATGCAGCCTCACCACAGCTCACAGACACGGGCTGAAGTTTTGCAAGAGTAAGCTCTTGACTTATCTAACCTACAAAATCTCTTTTTGGTGATAAAATGGATGGCAAGCCAGGACTGAATGTTCCTGCCTAGCTTGGAATATCACACCACTATAGACAAGTCAAGGTTTCTATTTATGGCCAGTTAAAGACACACCAGTAATGCTGTTTTAATGTTACAAAATTGCCCTGAAATTGTCATGTGTCTGAAGAGCACCATGCTGCAAATATATAGCCAGGCCCTGAGGGCTTACTCAGCCTGTGCTCCAGCACAAATCAATGAGAGTTTTTGCTGGAGTAAGGACCAAAACGCCAATTCAGGAAAGTACCTGAGCACAAGCAAACTTTAATCACAGGCTCGTGCTCCTCAGCGATCGATACAGAGCTGGCTGGGGTGAGGGGTGCGGGTTCCTGCAGCACCTGTGCCCGGGCGGGCGCAGGGCCAGCGGTTCCCAGCACCCAGAATAAATCTGGCTTGGTCCTGTCATGATCCGGGAGGGCAGGAGAGGGTGGTTAGTTCACTGATCTGTCCCATCGCAGTGACAAACTGTAGCCACCGGCTTTAAATCACCCAAGACCGTCAAGGCGGTAACCAAGGTGTTATTGTGGGATGACTGAGGTTGGAGGGGCCGGAGGAGGTGCTGCAACATGAAGCACTCTGGTTTAGCCAGATCATTCCTCCCGCTTTTTTTCCCCTCCACCATGAACAATGAGTGTATGAAATTAAAATAATTGGGCACTAAGCAGCCTATTATTGAGCTTACATGAAAGGGATTTACATGGGTGGCTCCTATTAGCAGCAATGGCCTGTCCCCTCCACGCTTTCCCTGGGCTCTGAATGCAGAAACGCTTGTCCTAACATTTCACTTACCAGAAAGGTCAAGAGCTGTGGTTTTGTTCAGCATGCTCAATATATTCAATTAAAATATACTGGCATGTTCATCAGCTATTAACTGTCTTTGCAATAGCTGTAATTAAACAGATACTTACCTGTGAAAGGAAATCTTTCAAGACAAACTCCGACATGGTGGCAGAGGAGAGCAGGAATTTCCCAGGTCTCCAGCATGGGTTTGCTTGGTTTTTCTGCATGAATCCTGCAGCCGCTGGGAGCTTTCCTTTCCCTGCTGCTGGAGCGAGGATGGCCACTGATTTCCATGTAGGTAGGACACATCAGCAGAAGGCAAGGGGCTGGAGAAATTCGGCTCTTGCATGTCCCTTCCCTGGGCTCACCGAGGGTGAGCTGGGCACCAGCAGTGCTGGGTGCTTGGCTGCCCTGGGGGTGGGATAAAACTAGCCAAGCAATTTTCTAAATGAGACAATTCACTTGCAGAAATACCATTTACCAAGTTCCTCTTAGAGCCTCGAGCATAAGAAATGGAGAATGAGAGAGAGTCGGCTGCTCAGGAGTTTTTAACAAACTCAGAGGTTTTAGAGGGTTTAGCAGCTGGTGGCCTCCAATTCAATGGGTGGTAGAGTTAAAAGCCACACACCCTGCTTTGAAAACTTCCTCCAAAGAGGCTGAAATGAAAAAACAAACCCTCCAACGAGGCAGACTAGTGCAAAGCAGGGGAAGGAACTGAAGGAAGCAAAAAGTAATTACCTGAGCCAATGGTTCTAATTATATACACACAGCAGACAAACGGTGATAGCAATTGTTGGTGCTCTTAAGATGGATAGCAGGGAAATGGAGATACAGTAGAAAATAACACATATTAAGGAATTAGTGTTCATTATGCTAAAGAAGGGGGCGGGTATTTATGTTAGTCAGAAATCAGCCGTGCAGAGAGATGGGTGACAGCAAGGAGAAGCGTGGCAAGAAAACCCAGAGTGATGGATGTCCCTGGTAGCTGTGAACCAGGGGTTGCTGAGCCGGGTGTGATGCCACCAGGGCCACTGCTTGTCCCCAGGGACCTCTCATGGCTGAGCAGCACGTGCTTGTCCCAGGAGCGATGTTCCAATCAGCCAGTTTAGACTCCCCTATGTCCCTTCCTACATGGTACACAACCTTGTAAGGCTTGAAAAGCCTTTCCTTTCACTATTACTGGGCCCTATTAGCCAGTTCCCAACCCATTTCTGAGATATTCAATTAATCCCCATCTTCTCCAGCATGGCTTACACTGTCAGATAGTCAGAGCATGAAGACAGGGAATTCACTGAAATCCTGGAGGAGAACTGTTGGATTTCCTTTATCTACAAGATCAGTTAGGGATTTCAGGTTAATCTTGCTTGGTAAATCATGTTGCGTTTTCTCCCATTTGCCTTCATGTCTCTGTAAGTGGTCTTTCAGGAAAATGTCACCAAGCTCTGAGTATTGAACCCTGTTCACTCAGCAAGCTCTTCTTAGATAGACACACTACATGTACCCCACTCCATGGCCATGGTCACACCACTGCACTGATACACTTGTTAAGCACCCACTTATGGGTCCATGAGCCAGATCCTTCAAAACTGCAGGACAGAGACTGCCCACTCGCTGCTGTTGAGTACTCAAGCCCACGCCTTTAGTACCTAAAAGTCCCCAACTAAGTATGTAAATACCTAAAAAACATCCTGTTGCAAGCTCCCACTGGGCAACTGGGAGCTATAAAACCTAGCTTGACATGGGCTGTTGGATTTGGGATTTCATTTCTGCACATCTTTCTTAAACTCCAGTTTTGCATTCAGTCCCTTTCATTGCTGCCTTCAGGCCATGCTCCAAATCTTCCTCCTCCTCCAAAAGCCAGACATTTTTCCTCCTTTGAAGGAGCAGACACAACATTATACTTGCCCATATACTCCCACCCTATGCTGTGAACCAGCAGCCCTCCAGTCCTCTCTCCTTGATCTTTCTCTCACTCTGTGGATGCAGATGTTGTGCATTTGAATAGTCTTTCCTAAGTCTACCTAAGCATGCTTTTTCGCAGGTCCCTCTTCATCCTGTCCTTTCCTGACCTATTACAGAAAGGTTGCTTTCTTGCCAGGACTGCCTTCTTCATGCTGCTTAGACTCTGCAAATTTTGGTGTCCTTTCTAAGACAATGTTTTTCATCCAAGTCCGCCTTCAGCTACTTTCTTAAAGTTTCTTCCCCTTAAACTGAGAGGCGCTTTCCAAATTGGAAGCAGGTGGCCTGTCCCTGGCTGCTCACAGTGCGAGGATGCAGATGGCGGAGTTGCAGAGCTCCTTGGGTGATCAAGCGCTTTATGAATTTCAAGCCAGAGATGTAAAAAAAAAAATGGCCAAAAAAAACCCCCAAACTCCTGCTGAGGAGCACAAAAAATCAACACAATGACTTCAGCTGAATGCACACAGGCAGAAATGTCACGCTGCCTTCAGTCTGCACAGATGTTTGTGCCCCAGCTAAACTGAGTTTTCCAGGTACAGCCCACAGGCTCCATCTCCTCCAGCAGCACTCCCAGCCCCCCTAAGCCCCATAACCAGAAGGGAAGGGAATGCTGAATCCCAAATCTCTCCTGGCGTAAACCAGGCTGTGGATCATAAGGAAACTGTCAGTAAGGATCTGTGCTTAAAGCACTAAATGGACAGTTTCGAGTCACTTCCAGCAGCCAAGCAGAAAAGCACCCTTTTCCATCCCCAAAGGCCTGGCCATCACTGCTGGCCCCAGAGTGGGGCTCTGGCTCTGCGCTCTACTCAGCCGCTCCCTGCAGTGACATTTTTATTAGGTTGGGACAACAATTATCAGTAAAACAAGAGAAAAATCAACAGTTGCAAGACAGCGAGCCCCATGTGTGTGTGCACACCTGCGTGTCTCCCACAGGATAAACTCCATCACACTTTGTGTTGATCAGGTCTAAACATAGGCAGATGCCAGGAAATGCTGACAAGGATGGGTGGGGGGAATGCAAATCCCATCCTTTCCCTATAGAGTGGCATGAAGGGACAGAGAAATAAATAAAAACAATCAGGCACGAGCTCAAACCAAGCTGCTCCAGGCACTTGGTCACTCTTTGCTGGACAGGAGGTCAACAACAGCAGCACAGGCCCTGCACGGCCCACAGGGTCGGGGCCTTGCCTAGGCCTTCTGGGGGGTGATGGGGCCACTGCTGAGCACAGCTGAGCCAGGCACCGGGGCCACAGCCCTCCCAGCAACATGGAGATATGTTAGATATATAGACAGATTAGATAGATACACAGATAAAGATAGATTACAGATATTGATACAGTTATTGAAGGATTTTAGGTCTTCGTATAAAAAGATCTTGATGAATGTAAAAAGAAATTATATTTTAAATATTTAAAATGTGTGTATGTAGGTATATTTATATGAATATGTTTATGTGCATATATTTTAAAAATTATAAAAATATGTACATAACAAGTAAATGTTTTAGTGTGCATTATTGTATATCAAGCATAATGATACAAAATCAAATATATATTTTATATAATATGTAAATTTATATTGTTATGTTTGCTATGATTTTATATATTTAGAATAATTTTTATAAAGGTCTTAAAAGGTCTTTATATCAAAGTATATAATTATCATATATACATATAAACATATATACACGTATGTTTATGTACTTCTGTTTCTGCATATGAATGAACAAATAGAGAAGTAAAACCACAGATACAAGTTTATGGCATTTCACTTGCAACCCTTGGATAGCCCTGAGGTAAGGTGAGATGATCACTCAGATAATTTGGAGTCTTGCAACCGAAACTCTGCTCTTCAACTGGTTTCATTTAAGCAGCTGTGTTTTAACAATACTTGCTTATTGCCTGGCAGTTACAAATCTGAAAAGATGTAGATGATATTCTGTAATGATCCTAGACAACAGAATATATACACATACAAGTGTGTGTGTATGTGTGTATATATATACATATACACACAGAGATGTGTGTATGCACACACACACGCAGAGCAGCTGGTATTTCCCTCCGGGACCATCAGAAGGAAAAGCTGCTCTGGTGGGGCTCTCTTAGGCTGGGCTGGCACAAACATTTAGTGCAGAAAATCAGCAACACGAAACCAAACATTACCTAAATTGTAGGACAAGAGGCATAATATTGCTCCCTGTAGCTCTGCAGAGTCTTATACGTGTGTGTGTGTGTGTGTGTGGTGTTTGTAAATGGAGTCAGGTGTAACTGCATGGATTCTTGCCTGCACCAGGAGAAACCCCTGTGTGCAGACACCTCGTTTGCACATTTTATTTTAAAATCCACTGGCTGCTGCTTTCGGGCCTGACAGGTCTTTTCTTACCTTTCCTGCCGCCATCCAGGTCGGGAGATGTGATGTCCGTCTGTCCATCCATCCCCCTGCTCTCACGCAGCCCTGGCAGGAAGGAGCAGCTGTCACTCTGTGGCATTTCTCTCATTCTCCGACAAAGGGATCTTGCTGAAAGAAGTGAGGAAATAACATCAAAACCCCAGCCGGAGGCTGACAAGCAAACTGACATTTAACAAAAAGACCAAAAATTAAAAAAAAAGTTATAAAAAGTGAGGTGGAGAGAAAAGCCTGGGTGGGTAGTTCAGTGTTCGGCTACGGTCACAAACCTTTTGGTTGAGCCTCTATGGCTCCCCAGAATAAAGGCGCATTCTTAAAATGCCAGGGAAAGCATTTTCTCCCCCTTCTCTCTCTCATTTGCAGCCCTCCCAGAACTGCCCGCACCCAGAAGAGCGGCAGTGTAGAGGCAGCATTTCACCATCTTCACCTCCAACAGGAGGAGGAGGGCAGGCAAGGGTTAAGTGAAACCTTATTTATGAGTGACAAGGGTGTACAGAAGCCTGAAAAATGTTTTTTTTTTCAAATTTTCATTGGGTGACAGACACTTTACAGGCAGCTCTGCTGTCCCTGGGAACATCAGTGTGAAATGGAGAACCGGTGGCATTTACAGACTGAAGTTTCTCCTTGTACTCAATGACAGAATAAAGGGGAAAAAATAAAAAAAAGCCAAACTCACGAATGTTTTTAACCACCGGTGCCTCCAGCCTGTTTTTATGCCAGCTCTAACTCTGGCTGGTTAAGCTCGCTGTGCTGCTGCAGCGAGAGGTGGCTTCAGCTGCTGGTGGACAACGCTGTGTTCTGCTCAAACTATTTCTCACTCACTTAATTATATCCTGCACTTCCAGTTTTACAGAGAACAGATGTGAAGGCTTACCTTGGGACAGATCCATTATGTATACAGCATTAACTTCACACCCATCCAGTACCCATTTTAATTACACAGCCAGTGGGGGACCCAGGGTAGTTTGCTGGCAGAGCAGTTGGTTTCATTAGCAATTCCCAAGACCTCAGCTGCCTGCGAGCATCCTCACCCCTGGAGGCTGAGCTGTACTGGAGATCCACCTCATGCAGCCAAGGGTGAACCATGCACTGCCCTAACCCCTGGGCTGCCATTGAAAGCCCCCAGAAATCATCAAAAAGACCAACTGCTGGTGCACACCCACGCGCTTGTACAAGCTCCAGCCCGAGATTCACCTTAAACAAGCGTTTTGGAGAAAAGCCTTAATGTGACATGAAATGTGAGGCCAAAGGATCTTGAAAGACAACTTGGGCATGCAGTGCTGTAGTAGTTTGTCTGATCTCTGACCCTTGTCAGGGAAACATCAGTGTGACAGGTCCCCACAGACCGCATCTTTGCTGATAAAAGCATCGCTCGGAGAAGGGATTTGATCACAGTCTCGTGCCAGGTCTAATAGGTGGCAAAGCACACGCTAGCATTTGGTTTTGTCACTCCACGTGACACATCGCCTCTTTGAACTGACACAAGCAATGCCCTTACATTTTGTTAGCTTCACAGGAACTCAAAAAATTACCCCAAATTTTAACAGATCCCAAACAGGACTGAAATTTTTTCTTGCGCTACCATGAAGTAGGGAGAACCGCTTGAGAAAAGCAATATTTTCTCTATCAAGCCTGCTGCATCAAAGCCAGGCCAGGAGATGGTTTCTGCATTCATTCCTTCCCATGGTGAACAGAAAGAAGGGCTGTATCCCTGCCTTCCCTTTTCCATTGTTTCCAGGTGGCCAGCGGCTCCAGTGAAGCCTTTCCCCACCTCTCATTACCCAGGCTGCCCTTTTCCTGCCCACGACACAGCCACACAGCCCTCTGGTTCCAGCCCAGGAGAGGAATCATCAATACACATATGTCAGGCGAAATTAAAATTGTCCCTATGAGTTATTCTATGACACAAGCTAGCACCAGCTATATTAAATCCTATTAATTAATATTTAATTAATTCTTTTCCTTGCCTATAAACACAGAGTGCTACTGCAGAGGACAGAGGCAATTACTATCTGGGGTGCTACGAGATATTATAACTTTCAGAATTACAAAAACTGCATATTTGTTAGAAACAGCATGACAAATCTGTCGCAGTTAGAGCCGCTCTACCACGACTAGAAAAAATCCTGAATAAACTGCAATAGGTCAACAATTTGCCAGAAATATCAGCTGAATCAGGAGCCTGAGGTTTCATCTCACTGGCACTTTACTTACGATGTGCACAAAGAGCCCTACCTCAGCAGAACACTGCGCATTACTTACCGAGGGGCCAGCACCGCATGGCTCATGTTTCGCTAACTTCCACTCATTCAAGCTTAGGTCTTTGCTTAAGTTATTTCTCACCTGCTTTTCTGAACTGGTAAGGAAGGGCACAGGGTGGGATGGGCAAACTCAGCCCCTCATAGTGCAGTTGATGACATTTATTCAGGTGGTGACTTTATTAGTGGCCTTAGGAGACCTGGGAGGTGAGGCTCCCAAATATGAACCTTGGTGGCCGTTTGAAAAATTCAGCTCTTTGTTTTCCTGCT
>NW_010162985.1:62761-66207 GCF_000695765.1 Mesitornis unicolor
AGAGGAAGGGAAAAAAATTACCCATTTTCTGAAGTTTTCATGCAATGAGTCATTTGCTGCCTGACGGGAGATGGGCCAGCATCCCTCTCTGCGCCGCAGTGATTTGACTAATTACTTCTATCTGCTCCAGCAGAAGAGCAGCCTCCTCCAGCCTAGAAAGGCAGCAGAAACTGCCTGGTCCTGTCTGTCAGCAGCAGAGAAGTGGGTAGTGATGGGAAAACACATCCTTCTGGTTTGGGCGGTTGCATTTTGCCTGTTCCTTATCCCTGCTGAGTGGCAGGTCCCAAAAATGAAGAGCTCCTACTCAGTGAAAATCCGAAGCCTGAAAAGCCGAGGCTGGGTATTTTGAGGCTGGCGTGTGGGTGTTCATGTCTCAGCACGTTGCAGTTGTCCATTTTGCATGGTCCCGTATCTCCATGTGCTTCTTGGAGTGACAGGTCCAGTGGGGACAAGGACGCGGCGCAGCCCGCTGCAGTGCTCGCAGCAATTAGAGCCTCCAAACAGCTACTTGGACTCAGCCGTCAGCCTTCAAGGGAAACAGCAGTGAGTTTTAAGGTGGTATTTTCTTACAGCTTGAGGCTGATGAATCCTTCTTGAGGATTTGGACACTGAACTGCCAAAGGTCTTGCTCAAAACCGTCACCCAGCACAGCTGGGCAGAGGGCAGGGACAGCCCATGGGCAAGTGAGGGGCTTCTTCCAGCACTGCCAAAATGCTGCTGTCTCCTCCGAGCTGCCAAACGGGGCCCAGGACTTCCACAACTGTTAATTAGAGGCAAATGTTATTAAAGTAAATTAGAAGAAAAAGGCAGCTGCATATGCAAACTGATTATATTTTTTACACTAGTTTAAAAACACAACTGTGATTTTTAATTATAATGGATCAAAGGAAATAACCACATTAATCCAGTGTAATCACGTGCGAGCTGATTTGATAACAACATTGTATTTAATTGGCAGTAAGCTCAGGCGACGTTAAATACAAATGAAAAGCTCTGACACATTCTGAAGACTAATTAATATGACAGGCTGGTAGCAAATGCATTGTTTATTAGGACTAATTTCCAGTAGCTGGTTCAACACCATTTTGTTACCGTGATCCCCAGTGCTGCGTCCATCAATGTATGATATTTAAAAGCAAAATTAAACATGATTTATTTTAAGGAGGAACAAAGGAGTTCAAAGATAATTAAATTATGCATTTCAAATACCAAGCTGCAGATAAAGAGCTTTAAAATACAGGATTTTTCTCATTCCAACTTTAAGTCCCCTTGATACGTGCACATAATTCACATTCATGTGCTGGAATACACTTTTTTCCCCTGCACATTTTAATACAGTTAACAAACGGTGATTTCTGGGGGGAGCCTGACATAACTCTCAGTGAAGTCCAGCAAGCCATTGGAAGAATCTCCCCTGGCTTCAGTGGGCTCTCAATCATATTCTAAGCTTTACAGATCAGGGCCTGTTATCTTTTTGTTATCCTTAGAAAGAACTTAGCAAAAATGAAGGTGATTCATTCAGGTAGAGTCTTTTAAATACAGTATCCCAAAAGTTTGCTGAAGCTTTCAAGAGATTCACACACATTAAAATTCTCCTACCTGGCTGCACTCCCTTCCTCAGTTGGTTATGGACTGTAAAGGCACATATTTGTCACACCTTGTTACAGCCTTGGTCAATAGAACAATGGAATAATCAATCATCTATATTTTAGTGTGAGACATAATAAATACAGTGCGTAATAGTCAATCAGGTCTTCACCAAGGAAAAGTTGAACAATTACAGTGGTTGTCAATGGTAAACTGCCTATGATAAGTATGCAAACATTGACCCCAAGTGTTACACTGAGAACATGGAAATTAAAATCATCTATCTTACTTGATTCAAAGCCTCCCACATAACAAGAATGGTATTTAAGGAAAATCTTGGCTGGACTCGGATTGCTTCTTTCTGTTAGATTAAAATTAAATTAAGTCAAAATTTAGAAAATACTGGTTTAATTAAAGATACTTCACGAGCTCATGAATTATACATTCTCTGTCCTGTTGCAAAGTGTAAGTTTGATATTGGGTGTCAGAGCTGCAGAGGATTCCTAAAGGTTAGTTCACATTTCTGTGCCATATAAAGCAGACTTCTGCAAACGAATGGCTAATTATCCAAGTTCCTAAATTGCTACCCCAGTGTGCTTAGCAAGTACAGTCTCCCTGATTTCAGCAAAAGCAGTGTTTTCTTCAGCAGCTTAGTCCAAATATGCAAAATAAGGTGGCCAAAAGAGACCCTGGCCAAAAGCAGCCATTGGCATGGAATCAAGCATGGAAATATTAATAGATAATCATCCAGAAACTAATTATGAAAAGTAAAAAGTCCGGCTATCTCACACAGACCACTGCAAGGAAGAGTGTTTCAGTTTCATTAGCACAGCAGCAGCAGGAGAATCCTTGCAAAGTAGTTTTCTGAACTTCCTAATGCTCTTACCGGTGTCCATCTGTTAGCTAAAGCCACATCCATTTAAATCAGATGGGTGAAAAAAGTAATTTAACAGTGAGGGTGATAACTCACAGAAACATACTGTAGATACAAATAAGAAAAATTAATAAAACACAGAAAGATTGAGACCAATGCTTTTCTGGAAGCACACTGTGGTCCAGTGCATGTTTTTGGGATCATCTGTAGGAAAACAGGCCAAAATCAAATAGTGATATAAGTAAAGGAGGAGTGGAAAACTCGGTGTCTTCTTTTGAACTCAAAACTTCTTCTTAAAATACACTTGGTCCAAACAAAATAAAACTAAATTTAGGGGGATTTAGGCATATCCAGATTTAACCACAAGGCAGAACCTTCTCTGAACCCTCCACCCTCCATTGCTGCTGCAGTGATAGGGCCAAACGCTCCTGCCCAAATCCCACCCCAGCACTGGGTTTGTCCCAGCACATGTGGCCATGACAAGCGTTCCCCTTCCGATCTGCAAGGCCTGGTTACAGAAATCGTGTATTTAACGTAAAGCTTGTGCTCCTGTTGTGCTGACCTTGCCTTCCTCATACCCACCACGGTGAGAGGAGGCGAGCAGCTTTATCCACCAGCAGCACTGCAAAAGCAGCCTTTGCAAACCAAAAGGAGCCTGACAAATGCTCCCTTTGGGAGCACAGCTGAGTAACACCAATGCTCACCATCAGCTCACTACCCATAATGGTAGTGGTTTCAATCAAAGTGCCTTCAACACAGGCTTGCAAATGCTTGGCACTCAGGTGGGATGCCCAACAGTGCTGAGGAAGACTGCTGAAGATGAAGACAAGGGAGAGAGCAACTCCATGGCTCCAGGGAGTTTGGAGGAGAGCTACAGCCGTTATTGATTTGCAGCATTGCTGAGAGGCTCCCTTGCTGCTAAGTAGCGCTGGCACTCAGTAGGATGCGATCCTCCCTCCAAAGAGCATCTGTGATTGCCTGAACC
>NW_010162985.1:66238-69369 GCF_000695765.1 Mesitornis unicolor
ACATCAGTGCTTCCTGAAATGGTTCAAAAAGCTCCTTATGTATTGACCCAGCCATTAGCAGGGTGCTGAGGGCAGAGCGGGGAGCGAAGCCCTCTGGCACAACTCTCGGCTGCATCGTACCACAGTTTAGAGAGCTTTGCAGAACCTCAAAAATCCCTCTGAGGCGGTTTAGAAACCCCAGAGCTGATTATTCAGATAAGCCACGACAAGATAAGCTCTGATATCATCAGCAAGGGTGCAAGGCGCTGTCACACGAGGGAGAGAGATGGGAAGGATGCGAACTCTATTTAAGCCATCCCATGGTAAAACAGCTCGCAGCCAGCGCACAACTTGCTGTCAGCATCCTTTGAGCGGCACCTTTGATTGCGCCGCTCTGTGAAGGAGCACTTGTCACTTTTTATCGAAGGAGAGGGGAAGAAAGCAAGGCAGCCTGTTGCCAGGAGAAAAGATGCCACTCACTTTCAGTTAAAATATAGACGGCTGCAATGCCCTGGCTGCTGGTGATCGAGGACTGGCAGAAGTGTGAAGGGAGTAGCAATGCAGGGCAAGGAAAAGAAAGCAGCAAGAGACTGGAGCAAGGGCAGAACAGGGAGGGACAGGGCTCCTGTTTTATGGCTGGTAGTGCCCAAAACGCCTGTGTGTGCAGGAGGAGAAACCAGCAGCGCTGTGTCCTTTGGCAGCTCCTCATCAGGTTGGGTCTGGATGCTGCTTCCATGGCTCATGGTCCCAAACAGCCACAGGACACTTGGCCTGGGACAAAAGGCAGACTCAGTGATGCAGTGCAGAAGGGAGTTTTAAGTTCTATTAAGACAGAGAAAAAGTAAAAATTAAAAATGAGCAATCGGTTGTTCTGTGGGGCTGGTTACCCCTCACAGCAAGTCACGCTCAGCACATGATGAGCTCTGATCGACATGGAGAAAAGCCACAGCACAGCACAAGCTGTACCCCAGCCACCACCTTCCCACATCATCAACCTCAGAGTTGTTCACTGAAATCCACCTCGGGGAGCTGGAAAATCCCTGGCTACAAAGCAAGAGTATTAAAGCACAGCGATTGTATCTCTGTAACCCAGCTAGCAGAGGAAAACAACCTGGGGAAGGTACAAAAGCTCAAGTAATGCGAGTGCCCCTTCCCCCCTCTTCGTTCATCAGGATTCTGCTTGTTGGAGATAATAATCGGCAAACAGAAAACCTTGCAGAAAAAGGCTCAGGCGGAGAAAGCCCAATTTCCCCACAGCCTCTGGTGCTTCTAAGAGTTACTTTGGCATATTAAAAGGCACCAGAGATGATAGTTGTAACTGCAAAGATGGAGGGAATGACTCTGCAGACACAGAAGAGACAATTGCAAGGCAATATTACAGTATCCCCATTACCACGAGGCAAAGCATTACCCACTGGAGCTGGGAAAGCTGGTATTTAACAGCTGGATCCTGCAGACTAACCCATTTGCTTCTATGGTTTTGTTGCTTATAGCAAAGCAGAAAATATTTATAGCTATTGTTTTCCTAAATTCAGCTTCATTTTAACCTGATGTGTCTATGTGTGCAATCTCTGGCAAGACTCTTTGGAATACTTCCCCATGCACACTTACCAGGGTATACTGCATTTCCCAGTCCCAGCACACTGGCAGTGAGGGTCTGATGACTTTTCCCAGCTACCAGATTTTGAGGATCTGATCCCTCCGTGCTGGTGAGGGATCTGGAGCACAAGTCTTGTGAGGAGTGGGTGAGGCAATTGGGGTTGCTTAGCCCAGAGAAAAGGAGCCTGAGGGGAGACCTTATGGTTCTCTACAACTCCTTGAAAGGTTGTAGCGAGGTGGGGGTCAGTCTCTGTTCCCAGGTTAAAAGTGATAGGATGAGAGGAAATGCCCTCAAGTTGTGCCAGGAAGAGCACATTAGAATATTAAGAAAAATTTCCTCACCAAAAGGGTTACCAGGCACTGGGATGGGCTGTCCAGGTCAGTGATGGTCTCACCATCCCTGGAGGTACTTAAAAGGTACATAGATGTGGTGCTTAGGGACATGGTTCAGGGGTGGCCTTGGCAGTGCAAGGTTAATGCTTGGACTCGATGATCCTAAAGTTTTTTCCAACCTGAATGTTTCTGTGATTCTGTAATTCTAAATGTGGGAATCATGAGTGGCATATCTGTCCTGAACAGATGATGGAGAAAGTCACTAAAATCACTTATCCACTCACTTTAGTGGCATTAGAGCACGATTAACTTTGTGTGCTGCAGAGGGTGGATAAGTGGAGGTCTGATTTTTCAGTTGGTTCTAGTTGTCATCAGTCTGCTGGATTTCCTAATGTATGTTGCATACGCTCATGCTGTATTTTTCCTTTAATATGAGCACGGGGCTCACTCACTGATCCTACAGTCCTGCTGCTAATATCAGTCTGTGTCTCACAGCAGCACATAGCCATCCATCCCAGCAGCGGAGAGCAATCGCTAAGAAATTACACACACATTTGGCAACAGGCGATAGCAATGTCACCTTCTGAACAGGCAACCAAGGGATGCAGGAGTAAACAGAGGAGCAGCCTTTCCCCTTGGAAGCAGAGGAAGGCAACGACTCCAAATCCTGCAATATTGAGTTATCATCTGGACCTGGCTGCGTTTCCCTGAGATTCGCTTCTCTTCATCCCAGCCCCTAGTGGATCGGTGACATATGGACATCTTCATGCTCCTGGCCATCTTGCCAGAGGTCGCAGGCCTTTGCTTTTCCCCTGGTGAGGTGGGGGTGGTTCCTGGAAGCACCGTGGACTCTTCCCATCCTGTCTGCCTTTTGAGCTGGTTAGCTGTCCACTGTGCACTGACTTGGTGTGGAACAACTTCAGCTTCCAAACCGTAGGGTATTTTCCTACAGTAAAAACCGCGCTGCTGCACAGGGCTGCCCCATGCCACGGGCACTAATCCTCCACCAGCCTGGACATGGCTCCCAGTACTGAGGGGCACAAGGGACCCTCTCACGTCCCAGGAGTGAACAGGCCGAGGTGGACGCAGAAGGGACAAACAGCACAGGGAGTAGTGGCGGGGGGTGTGGGGATAGGCCAGCACCCATGGTGGGGACAGGCCAGCAGCCATGGGGACAGGCCAGCACCCATGGGGGACAGGGCCGCCGCCATGGGGGTAGG
>NW_010162985.1:69382-70433 GCF_000695765.1 Mesitornis unicolor
GCCATGGGGACAGGCCAGCAGCCATGCTGGGGACAGGCTGCAAAGGCCCTGGGGACACACAGCCAGAGCCATTGCTGTCCCATGCATGGCACCTGGGGACAATGCGGCACCCATGGGGCAGGCCTGAGCTGAGACAGCATCTCTGCTGTGTAAAGAAATGAAAATACATTTTTTGTTGTCTTTTGAGGGTACTTTTTCTTGTGTTTTTTTTAGGAGAGAAGATTGCAGATCTTGTCTGTCCCAGGAAATATGTTATAAAACTGCAATTTGCCTGTCTTGGCTTTCTCACCCTAGCATTGACCCTAAAGATGAACTCCCATGAATAAGTCTAATCCTGTTTTTCATGTTTCCCCAGGCTAATGAATATTTATGAATCGTTTCTCCAGAGCCAAAGCATGGCCCTTACAACTGGCCATGATAGTTCAATTTGTTTTCTTGCCAATTCTTCAAATTGGTTTTTTTTGTTGTTGTTGTTCTTTTTTGAAACTTAAGGAAAAAAAAAATTCTCATTCCCAGTTGGTTCTTATCAAAGTATATGGGGTTTTTGTTTGCTGCTTTTATTTTTTTTAAACTCAGCTGGTGCTTGGAGACTTTCCAGTTGGCTTGAATGATTAATGTGGTGCCACTGACTTGTTTTGTGTTTGTATTAAAAAGAAAAAAAAAAGCACAATTCATGTTTTCCAAAGAGCCAGTTAGGTATCTCTGATTGACCATGCCATGTAAGTTTTAAATTGTTCTTTGTGTGCACAAAACGTGTAGCAAAAAGGAAGCATTTCCACAGAGATGAATGGAATGTTCAAGGTTAGAGACACAGGCAAAAAAAAGAAAAAATACTGCGTCTCAGCAATCTGTGTATCAGACTATAATCATTACAAAGCCAGGTCTTAATATCTTACATTTATTTAAGGGAGAGGATTTGTTCTTTTGCCTGCTATTTATTTAGCAAGTCTAAATTCAGTTTGAATAGCAAAACAGCTTTCCCAGTTTAGCTGCATTACCAAGTCAAGGTCATTCCCCTCAGAGAAAGAGCAAGATCCTCTATAAGGGAAAG
>NW_010162985.1:70464-79217 GCF_000695765.1 Mesitornis unicolor
TTACTCTCTCCACTGATTGATCTACTGAACATCATTAGTGAAGGGGAAGAGATAGCTAAACGTGCTCTGTGGTCCATTGGCTTGCACGGGTGCTTTTCGAGAGTGAAATAGAAGGAAGTTATGCAATTACCTTGAAAATATGTTCCTTCAGTAGTGTTTGGAAATAAAGCAGAGTTGCAAAAGGGGGAGGATCCTGAAGGACTCTTACCAGCTGCGTGTTTGTGAGTCAATAAAGCGGTAAAGAAATGCAGCTCTATTGATTTGCATTATGTGCCACTTCCCAGGTGACAGTTCAGCCTTTTATAATGTTTTTCATCCAATGTTTTAATACTTTCTGTAGAAGTTTGATAGCACTTAAAAGCACATCTTTATTTAGAAATAATAACTGTGCTTAAACTTGTTAGACTAAGAAGTGCCCTTGTAACCCTCTCACTCAGGGACTGCTTGGCGAAGCGTGCAGGAGCTACATCCAGTGAGTGTAACTTCCACACCAGCCAACATATATTGCATTATAAAACACCAAACAACAAAAAGTATCACATTAATTTTGTGATTTTATCCTTATCAGAGAGGAAAAAAAACCAACTAAAAAGTCTCTTTAGAGCCTGAGCCTTTAAAGCCTGACCTCAGTCCTTACCAGCTAAACAGCAAGATCACAAAACTTTCCCATGCAAAGATACCTGGAAATGGTCTGGGAGGGCTCAGTTACTTTTAAATTCCAGCTCCTTTGTTATCCACTGGAATTTTAACCAGCAATCTCTGAAAATAGCTTTTTTATCCACAGTCAGCTCAAAACTCCAGGTATCTCAGCACCTTTGGAGGACCGAAGGTGCTCCTGCTGTCTCCACCATGCTCACAGGTGAACGGCATTGGCCTCAGTGGGTGCTGGTGGGGCTGGGGATCACTCTTGGAGCTGCTGGAGGTGGTTGAGGAAGGGCCAGCATGGCTCAAACTCACCCATTTGAGAGGTTGCAGTGTCTGCTGCCAGTGGCCTCAAGAGTCCACACCACAGAGGCAAAACAGCACTAAAACAGTCTCCTCTGCCTCCCTGCTGCCCAGGCCAAGGAGAGAGCAGCCCTATTATGGCCTGCAATTAAAGAAAAAATGAAATAATAATAATAATAATAATAAGAAGAAGAAGAAGAAGAAGAAGAAGAAAAAGAAGAAGAAATAATAATAAAAATAATAAATAATAATAATTATAAATAACAACAACTACCAACAACCACTTTCTTTTTCTTGTCTCCTTTACCAGCTCACCCCACTCCACATGGTGCAGCTCCCCACACCCATGTTCACCCCGCTAGTGAAGCCAGTCAGTGGGCTCACTTGGTCCTTACCCACGGCTGGAGGAGATGCCCAAAGGGTGAGCAATGCTAACCAGAACCCAAACCTTTACGAACCATTAAGGAAAAGCATTGCAGAAAGCCCCATGAGATCCCCATCTGCTCCTCCAGCACGCGCATCGGGCAGCTCCAGCAGCGCATTCGCTGGTTCTCATTGTGGTAATTCAAAGCAGATTTAGCATAACTGTTCAGGTCTGGGGTTTGTTTTTACTGAGGCCATAAACAAGCTGATTATTCTGAGGGGTTTTTACACCACATTGTAAATAGGCTGGCAGCCTAATTTTCAACACTTTGCTCACCTACACTCAGTCGCAACAGCGTTAGTGGCAACTTTCTTCGAAAGAAAACCAATTGTTCCAGGGACACATCTGAATTCAGCAATATTTCTGTCAATCCAGTGGGCTGCCTCTACTTCTGCCTTCCTTAGGAGACAATCATTGCCTGCTGGGACTTTATGCATAGATTGCTAACTCGCTGTGCATACGCCAATGCAAAGAATGAGCTTTGTAATTTAAAAAACAGACTGGAATTGATGGCAGACACACACATAGTCATTCACCCAGCTGCAGAAAACTACAGCTAAGGCTCCAGCAGGAAGGTGGAGGAAACTTATTGCTTTCTCAAGACCCAGAAACACAGCCAGCAACCATGACATGTACGACACCATATTTCTGCATGCAAAATAAAGAAGAACATAGCGAACACCCCAAAGCAGAAGGGTTTATGCAGTATCCTGCTCTGAGCAGAGAGGTCTTCTTCCATTGGCTCATCTGACTGGGTCTTTAGTCCAACTGTGCTGCAAAGCAGAGAGGTTCCTTCTTGCAAGGAGAGTGGGGAAATAAGGTGGTATTTGGTAAAATCCCAGTGGAGGCTCCAACGTCCCTGGGAAGAGCAGTTGGAGAAGAGCCATTAGCTCAAGGACAGCAGCACCATTCATATCTATCAACTGCAGCAGCAAAGCAGAGAGGTAAGGAGCTCCCTCAGCCTCCAAACTGGACTTTTTGCCGCTAAACACACTGCGATGTACCCCAGGCATGGGCTCCTCAGATGGTGGTGAGTCCCACAGCCACCCCCATGCCTGCACTGGGCATCCTGGAGACTGGTCCAGTTGGACCAGTGCATTGGGAGCATCCCTGAGAAACAGCAAGGGGGTCATGCTGCAGGAGGAGCTCTGAGAGACCCCCTTAGCAGGCACAGAGCTGCAGAGGGCCCTTCTGGGCATGGATGGGGCTCACAAGTAAAGAGGAAGATGTGGGTACACATGAGCATGGGCCAAGGTTGGGCAGGACCACAGTGCCACATGACAGAGCTGGTCCAGATGAGAAGTTAACTTGAAGAGCAAGATAACAGCAAGAGTAGAGAAAATTACTGTAAATTCCTGTTCAGGTAAAATAAACCGCCCTAATCTGCTGGTGCGTCTCATTTGCGTAACAACAAAGGCCATTTTTTTATAAGTGTGATAAATACATCTTCTTTTTGAAAAGAAACAAAGACCCTGACAAGGCCTTTAATCATCAAATCGGTATAAACAACATTATAATACATTAGACTTGGAGATGATAAACTGTTATTTTGCACCAACTAATTAAATTAGTACTGACAGCTTTCAAAGAGTAGGAGAAAAAGGCAAAATATATCCCTTGCTTTCAGGAATGACTTTCCTAGAAGAACTGAAGACAGACACAACCTGTAAGCACTTTCTATGAGGATCCACGCAGAAAACATCCAGACTTGAAACACAACATCTCCAAACACTTACCGAGAAATCCATTTTACAAGTGGAAGCTGAGCCTGGTCAGCTGTGAGTCATAAGCACTGAGTTAACGTCAAGTTCTCCTTAAAATGAAATCCAAGAACTCTGCACTGGAAAAGGCTAATTACAGCCACCGAGAGCTACCTCTTTTGGCAGTAACTTGAGTTTCGTCGTTTGGGAAGATGAAAGCCTTCACTCAGCTGGGGAACATCACAAAAACAACTCCTAAACAGGAGTGAGACAAACTGTGTTTATTCATGAGTAGCATTAATACTCTTTTGAGGGTTCTTATAATAATTTAGGGTTGCTATGCAACACACAGGTCCAAACCTGATTCCTGTAGCAGCAACAAAGCAAATCATCTGCTGGCTTTGGTAGGACCTGGGAAACCCTGCATAGACGCCAATGACTGCAGCCAGCACAGTTTCCCAGCTGTGTATTTCCAAGTGAACTGGGGTGAAATGCAGCGTAAGCACTCAGACCACCACTGCGCATGGCTACATTTCCATCCCAGGGAACAACAGCAATTGTGGAAACAGAAACGCCTCCTAGCCCAAACTTTTGTCATATACAGCACTTGTCAACTTGTCAAGATGTGACTTGCTATAAATGAGCTTAATTTACATGTTAATAACACCAAGAAACATGGTGTGAGAGGGAGAGAAGAGACTGAGGAGAAAGTGAAGTGGAGACATCTGAACCTTCCATTTGAAATCTTGTCAGAATTTGGAATTTTGAAATATTTCAATAAGCTCAAAATAAAATCTGCCCATTAACTTTACATGCATTTCATTACAGGACCCTCTGGTTACTCACAAGCTTTTCATCTTCCAGAGACTTGTGGGTGGCCTCATTTTGCTCATGAAGAGCCTTGACTGTTGTGTTTTTGTTTTTCCATCACCAAAGGCCCACCTGTGCCTGCAAGAGCCAACCACACCGCAGAGTCAGCGCTTTGCCCTGCCAAAAACCCACAGCAGAACGCACCACGAGCCAGCCCGCAGCCTTGCCAGGATCCACAGGGGACACGCTCGCTTCCCAGCGGGGAGGAAGCGGCTGGTTGTAATGGGAAAAACGGTGTCTAAATGTAGTGGGGAGAAAGGAAGCAAAAGCAGAAACGCTGCTCTCAGCTGCGGGAACCAGGGAAATAAAGTGTCACTGCCACCCCACTCAGGTCAGCAGGGCTGCGGAGGAGCATGCGGTGAAGGACCAGGCACCACGAATGGAAAAGAAGCTCTGGGCTGAACATCACCAGCCCCACCAAGGGGTTTCCAGCCCCCATGGATGGAGCTGGGTCGCCCTTACCCTTGGTGGGGCCCTGTCGATCTCCTGGTGACAGCTCCTGCAGTGCAGCAGCAGACCCACCGACAGCTCCCGGTCTGGGTATTCCCACCCCCACCACAACCACTGCTTTCGTCCTCCTCACCTGCACTTACGCCGCCATGTAAGAACACAGCGAGGGGCTCTCAGCCGACCCAACCACCTTTCCCCTTTCACAGCACAGATCTGGGATTTTCAGTGTGTTCTTGTTTGTCACCTTTTGCTTTCAGCTGCTGAACTCTCCCTTCTTTGAAAACTTTGATTCGGTGGCTGTGTGCAGGCCTGTTCCCAAGATAACTGTGCTTGGGGTGAACACATGGAGAGAACTGGGTGGAACAAAGCCAGTCAGCTATGTATATTTATCTGGGGAAGGAGGGGAATCACATTGGTAACATCCATTCAACACCAAAAACTGAAAAATGAATAACCTGTTTGCTCTACAAGTGGCAGCAGCCAACAAGCTCATCCATCCCACATTGTCACAGGTCCTTTTGCTTTAGCTGCCCATCCATAGCACACCAAAAATCAGTAAAGCTTGCAGGATCAGTCCAACAATTCAGCTTTGGAGACAGCAGAAAACAATATTTTCTGTATTTAATTACTTTGTAATAATGCCTTGTGTCATAAGTTCAGTGTTTGTGTAAGCCACAGTTCAGGGCTTCCACTGTCAGGGCTGAAGTAAAATTAAAGCTTTCTTCTGACTCTTTGTACTCGGCCACATCACAACCTTGCAAAGACGCCTGATCAATTCATTTGTGCATGAAAGGACAGACACACTGTCCTTCCCGAAGGGCCCCTCCAAGCACAGGCAGTGTGGGAGCAGAGGTGACTTGGAAAGTGATAATTAAAAGGAAACAACTCAGGACTCACAGGTCCTCTACAGCTGCACGCATTTAGAGAAGCCTGGGCAGAGGTCCCTCTGCTTCCCTCTTCCCAGTGCTTGCAGTTGGGTATTTTTGGAAGTGATGGAGCCTCAGAAGGGGACCTCTAGAGATGCCACTGAGCACAGCCAGGGATGTGGCCTGGAGACCCTTTTCATGGTGCTCCCCCCAGGGCTGTGGGGAGACGTGGACCCATCACACTTTGTAGGGGCAAAACATTCAACTTTAAGAGCCACCGAAGTCAACTTTCTGTCCTAATATACATCAGTTAAACAAACCGATCGTAAAATAACAAAGAAATATAACCAGTGCTAGGAAAAGTCCTGCAGCCAGCAAGTCTCCTCCTGCATATTTTATCTTGTAATCCACTGCACTAATACTTAACCACCACACCAAGCAGGTGGAAGTTTGAGGGCCATTGAGCACTGTGAATTTTCCCAATGCATCACAATTACCAAAACACCTGTGCTAAATAACTTTGCGCTGAGCCACTGTGAAAATTCACAGAGTGCTCAATAGCCCTTGAAATTTCTCATTTCTAACCGGTGGTGGAGTGGCTGAGCGCTCACACATCACACCACAGCACAACGTGTGTAAGGACACTGGTTCAAGACCTCGTGAAGGCCCTTTTCTCCTCAGCTGGAAGTCATGCCGTGCCTGTGATTTTCAGGCTGCTCCTACTTTGTCTCCGCAATTACACCCACTTGGAGCTGGTGAACTTCTGTGTGAGCAGACTCCAAACACAGCCAAGAGCTTCCACTCTCCTTCCTTCCCAGCCCACCACAGCTGCCTGTCTCAGGACCTTCCTTTTCTTCTGTTGTAGCCAGGACAGATGCCAAAATAGAGGCATAAAACCCCTCAGGATGTGACAGGCCGATCCTGACCTTGGGGCTGGCCTCTCCAAGCTTCCAATCCCATTCTCATAGGGACTGAGGGCTCAGCCTGACCCTGGACATGGCAGCAGCTGAGGACAAATTTGTCCCTGGGATGCACAGAGCAGGGCAAGGCTCTGTGGGTGATCAGAGGCTCTTTAGCCATGGCAGAAGATGGGAAAGACAGCACAAGTCACTGCTGCATCCAGCTGGAAAAGAGGACAAGAGTAAATTGGAGGGGTTTCAACAAGCAGAAGCAAGAAGAATGGGAGGTTGATGAACCTCCTTTACAGGGGGGAACTAGAGATGTTCAATCCATTTAGTCTGTCCCTGGGAAGGTTAAAGGTGACTTGAAAGTGGTCAGCAAGTGCCCACGCAGAGAGAGGAGTAATAGGATGAAGCTCTTTAGTCTGACAGATGAAGAAATCTTGAGATGCAGTGGCTGGAAACCAAAGCCATTTCTACCGAGAAATAAAATTGTTCTTGGTGCAGAACAGTTAAGGCAATTAATTAACCACTGCAACAATTTACCTCCGGATGCGACAGATCCTCTGTCACTTTAGCTCTTTAGATGGGGCCTCTGTGGGACATCTGAGCTCCACCAGAGCAGCTGGGTTTGAAGACTGGGAGGGGAAGGGGGGTCATGCAGGAGAAAAATCACTGGTGTGTGCTACTGGGGCTCTTCTGCATTGCTGGTCCAGAACTGGAGAACTTTGAGAGCGATAGCAGCCAGCTGCTGCTGTCTTAGATACTAACACAGAGGGGAAGTAGATCAGAAATGCACATTAACAGATTGCCTCATTTTTCCACAGGCAAATGCATTTCAGATTACAAGTGCCCACATTCTCACTTCTCTACAGCTTCTCAAGGCAGCCCATAGCACAACCTCAGCTTCTCAGCTCTGCCCCACCACTTACGTGTAGCAAGTTGCCATGATGATGAAGTTGAACTTTGGTAGCCAGTCTCCTGATACAAGTGCTATAATACTGATTTTCAGAGTTGCTTAGTTCAGTCACTAAAAGGTTTGCTGCCTCTTTACTGAACTCCAGCTGAAATCCAGATTATTTTTTAAGAGATGACATTTTAGAAGCCTTAGGCTTTTATGTTACTATTTCTGCATTTTAGAAAAAGCATGTTTTGGAGCCCTTGACACAAATAAGAGGTGAATTACAATGGTCCAAATGTAAATGTACTCTAACGTTAGTTATGTTTGAATGCGATTATTTTTGGTACATTAGCACAGGAACATTAGCACAAAAGCCCAATTTTCTCATGTGGCTTTCTAGTAATTAATACCCTAGACTCTTCTGATTATACAATGACATAAATACATCAATGCAGCAATACATAGTAAAATAAATGAAAAAAAAAATCAGGAACAAAAATATCACACACATGCAAAATAGATAGGAAGGACCAAAACCCAGTCGCACGGGCACACCATCCCCACGCCTTTCCCTAAGTGATCTATCACACACAGACTCATCACACCAGAGGCAAAAGAACTGAGAAAACCAAGTTCTGGAAAAGTTATTTCCTGCTTAAACCACAATTAACAAGGCAGCTGAAGGATTCCCATCTCCACAAAAGCACATGGAAAACCCCAATTTTCCCGGGCAGTACATTCCCACCTTGCATTGGGTGCCAATGAGCCCCACCTCACTCCAGCCCTCTCTGCTGAAACCCCCTCTCCATGCTGGGACACTGCCCAGCAGCGCAGGCTCCGCAGCGCAGGCACAGCCGCAAACCGGGCTTTTCCCAAAAATCCAAATTACCTGAGCCATTAGGTCAATGCTGATAGAAGTGACCTCTCAATGTATGAACTGGATAGCATCCACAGGCGTCATTCCCTCTCCAGGAGCAAGAGACCACTCAATGTCAGTGGAAGGTTGTTTTGTTTTTAATTGGCACCTGAGCTTTATTTGGCTGGCTTCTAAGTTATTCCCCCCACCCTTCTGATTAGGAGAGCTTTCAGATCTTACGCAGAGGGCTTTCAGGCTCTTTGTTCTTTATCTTTATTTTTTTGTTAAAAAAATAACACGACCAAAAAAAACAACCCCAAATGAAAAATTCACATCTGCAAACAGCCATGCAGGAAGACAGCCAAAAATCAGATCGTGAGCATGAACATTTAACTATTGCTGTATTTCGCTATGTGCTGTATACTTGTGTATAAAGGCAGACACCCTTATGCTCCGTGTCCCCTGAAGAAGACAACTACACGTGCTCCATTCATAATTAATGGCCCGGCTTTTCCAACAGCACTAACAACTGCATCTGCTGCTGTCTGTGGAGGATTTGACCCTCAAGGTTTGGCTTCACCAGACTAATGCTCTGCCTGCAAAGCAGCCACCTAGGACACGCTGGAGCCAGCCTTCATCACCTGGATCCCAGATGCATCCAAGCCAGCAGCAAACATAACCACACTTGTCCTCTGAAATCAATGCTGGCTTTGCCACCCATTTCAAGGCTGGTGGGCCTGGCCTCCAAACACTCAGATTTCCAAGGCGCTCAGTGCTTAGAATTGGGACTAAGACCTCCTGAAGCCTCAAGCAAGCTGAGAGCCCCCAGCACCCCTGCTGAA
>NW_010162985.1:79248-103006 GCF_000695765.1 Mesitornis unicolor
CTACGTTATTTCAAGCCGTGGTACCAGCCGGAGGACAGGCGGACACACAGCACCATTAGTGCAGAGCTGTGCCCGCACTGGTCCATCAGCACTTCAGCTCTCAGCAGGGCAGCAGCAATGCTCCTGGAAGGTAGGATGCTACTAAAAGGCATCAAAAGCCACCTGGAGATGGGCTGATTGGTTTTATTTGCTTGTTAGCCAGCCCATAGAGTGAGATATGCCCTGAGTATGTTTGTTTTGCTGAAGCAACCAGAGAGAAAGCCTTCTCAAAACAGGCTCTCTGCTGCCAGACTGACTCCAGTGAACTTTTGGTTTTTAAAGAGAACACAAAACTGTTGGCTAATGCAGACTCAATCTGAAAACAACCCTTTATTCCTTTTCCTGGTGGATTTTATTTGTGCTTCTCTCCACACAGTAAGACAGACCTCTCATGTCCTGTCTTCTTGGGAGGCTTTTCAACAAGGAAAATAAAAATTTGGCTGCACCAGAAGGCATCAGGGGCTCTGGATATGTCCTAGGAGAGACCTCCACAGCGGGTGGCCCAAAATTTGCTGCAGAGAGATGCTGGCAGCTGCTTTCAAATACACAGACAGCCTTCAGCTCAGCTAGAGGCATTGCTCACCACCATCCATTACATCCCATTTTCACTGTTCATCCTTCGATGCAGAATCCGTTATAATTTCTTAGTGAGATTGGAGGAAAAAATCCTATCAAAAATGAGATATGTCTTACATCCTCCTTGGACCACCTCCCTGCTCCCAGTGGAGGAGGACTTCCACTGGCACCACCTCCCCTGGGAGCTCTTCGAGGCCTAGAACAGATGCTGACAAAAAGGTCCCCCCTTAGAGCAAGAAGTGGAAATGCGCCCTGGGACTTGGCTATAAGCTACGATTTTTTTCCATAGTTACTCTCTGAGTTTTACTTTACTTTTCCACCCATCGCATTAAGTAACCCTCAGCACCAATGCCAACCTTTACTTCTTCAGTTACAGCGAAGCATTTTGCAGAGAGGGGGACCCTGAAATGAATATCCACAACTTTAGAAATAAAGCTTTTTTTCTGTCAAGATGCCCCAAAGCAGTCCAAAAGACCTTGGTCGAAAGAAGAATACACCCTGATATGCTTGTTCTGCTTTTATATGCTGTTTCTGCCGGCTGTTTTTCTCTCATTTTGCGTGGCTCTTCCTTACTTCTGAGTGATCTGTGAAAACCTCTGAAGGGATGACATGGAGAGAACAAAGCTGGATAAAAACCTAGAGTATTTGCTCAACTGACAAAGAAAAAAACCCAAAACCAAAAACATAACAACAAAAAAAAGGAAGAGAAAGCATCAAGCCAAGCCAAGGCAAATATCAATCTACTTTTGTGTTTTGTTTCATTAAGTTTACTTTATGAGTCACTTGTAACAGACTGGGGTGGATAATGAGTACTTGCATCACAAACCTTGGTGTGCTTAGGAAAGCACTCATGCTCCTCGTGGAAGGATTCGACAACAAAACAGAGCCCTCATTTGCAAAAGTGTTTGGTGGTCTGAGCACGAGAGGCGATCTCTCAGGCTCTGATGGGTCTAGGAATGAAGCAGTCACGTCACTGCCAAAGCGTCTGAGCCCTATGGAGATGGCTCAGCCCATCACATCCAAGTCTGCTAAGATGTCCTGAAAGCACATCCCTGAGCAAGTGGTGCTTTTTGGGCAGCTGCCTCCCAGGCGGATGGCCCAGGAGATACCCATCTCTCCTACAGGGCTCCCAGAGGGCGCTGCCAAGCCTGTCTTAGAAGTCATAGGATGGCAAATGTCTGAGGCTGCAGAAGTCTCAGCATCTAACGCATTGATCTTGGTGATGGCCCTTCAGTTCAGGGTCAGTGCTGGAGGCTCCACTGGAGATTACCCAGGCCCCTTTTGACCACAGCCCAGGATCTCCAGACTTTACAAACACAAGAAAAACATCCTCTGTTGCAAGCTGCTCATGTTTCAGACTGAATGTGTCAGGTAGACAGACACAAAAGGGAAGCAAGCAGAGGGTGGTGTCGCATTAAAACAAAACAGGCTTTACAGAGGAGTACATTTCCCATGCAATACTAACCCCATATGCTGAGAAATTCCAGCATCTTTCCAGTCTAGTTTACTTTCTTAATATTTCACTTGTAAGTGATTCTACAAGAAGTCAGATCACTATGAAGACATTAAACTTCCTAAATTCCCCAAGATTTCCACATGCTAATCCCCAGCAACGCCTGTCACCCGTCTCCCCCAGCCAAGATCACGCGATGCCCAGGGGTGACATGGAGCAATCACACCTCTCCCCCTGCCAGCAGCCCTGCTCGTAGGGCCTGCTCCAGCAACGATAACCACTGTGCTGGAGGGGGGATCTCCCAAACAGCAGGCAGCTAGAAACGAGCTGATCCAGCAGGAAAAAAGCACCCAGGATTGAATTGCAGGCAAGCTGCAGGTGTTACGATAATTACAAGAGTTTGGCAAACCATGGGAACAGCACATGTTCCTAAAAACAACCGCACAGGCTTTCAGACTTTCACTGCACGTCTGTGCAGCAGTGTCTCAGCCCCCTTCCCAGGCGTTTTGAAAGTTAAACCAGAGCTGTGCACAGCCTTCGAGTGAAGATCCGAACACTCAGCAAAGTGACAAACAGGATCACAACCAGCTCTTTTCTCCCACACCAACACCTTCAGCTATTTTGCCTGGTGAATCTCTCCCAGCCATGCAGGAGATAGAGCACAGCATGCATTCCATGCTTTTTGCAAGCTGGCCCTGAGGGAATAAGTAGCCAACAAGAAAGGTTTCTACTTCTGACAGCTCTGACTCCCCCCATTTTAATTTTTTTTAAGTCTTTTTTCCTCTGTATTTTCTAACTATTTTCAATTTTGCAAGACCTTTGGTGTAAGAATAGAGATTCTTTTCCACTATAAGGCCCTAGCAATAAAACAACATTTATTACAGCCTGTATTTTTCCATCTCTGCTGAAATAGAATTCTCCTGTGGAAGGGAAAGCCATGTAAGTTTACCGGCTTTTACTTTTCTATGCATCCTGTTAACACACATTACAGTTTCCTGCTCATTAATCCTGCAAAGGAGCATTTACTGTGTATTTAAAATGGTTTTCGTCCTTTACCAGCTCCCTGCGGTGCCGTCCAGTTTCTGATCTGAAGAGCAATCAATAAATAAGCCCCGTCATCCGCCGGGGTGCCTGGCTGCCCAATTAGAACAGCAGACCTCAACACGCTGCTTTATTATACAACGACAGCAGCCGGCTTTGGCGCGGCTCTCAGTGCCTAATGCTGGTTTTAGATGTTTGTATTTGAGTAACAAAGCGGTGTCGGCCTGGGAAGTCAGCAGGGCTGTTCTCTGCCAAACTACACACAGATCCACGCACCGAGGACTGGAGTTTCCATCGCAAAGTGCTTTCGCCAACTGGTTGTGTGGGGGTTGATGGCCATGTCATCGTTTTAATTGCTCGAAACAGCGAATGGGCGGATTTCTGGCTTGTCAAGGACATTGTACAGAAAAGAGACACTATTAATCTCTACAAAGTTGAGCTAGCAAGCAGGTCCTTAAAACAACTGAACAGTGAGCAAAACGCATTCAGCGAGCAGGCATCCTGTCACGGCGAGGGACAGCACGGACCATGGCTCAGAGGAAAGGTGCTGCTGGCTGGTGAGCTCTTCAAGCTGCTAAATAAATAATGGTCAAAAGTCTGGCGAGAAGGAGCATAAACAGAAGGTGCTGGTCCATCTCATACATAGTTGTCAGAAAGGGGAATCTATTTTCTTGGAGCATCACAAATGTATTTTGTGGACGCCTGAACTGCTGACACCTGCAATTGCTTCTTCCTTATCACACAAAGGAAGGTACCAAGTTGGAAGAAACAGTTTACCCAGTAGATGTTGGTAGAGGAAGAGGCAGGAATCCCTGAGAGACAACAGCATCTCCATTTTCTAGGCCTGTCCCCAGGTCACCATCTCCACCGCCTTTAATACATCCCTGCAAAGTCAGTGAGTCTGAGCTCAGGCTTGCCTTGCTGCACTCCACTGCTGGAGCCCAGCCTGCTCTCCTGCTCCCCTCACTCATCACAAACCCACCGCTCCCCCAAAACAGTAACTTTGGACCTCAAAATCAGATGCATGGCAAAAGCAGCAGTATGTTCAGACTGGCATGGCACAGCATCTCACAGGTAACCAGCAGACTCCACTCCAGTGGGCAGCAAACCCAAACAGCCACCAAATGCAGAGTCCCTTCCCATGGATGTTCTCAAACATTTGATTAAAATACATTGCTTTGCATTTGAAACACGGCCTTAGAGGGGAAGTCTGTGGGTCTGAAGAGCTCAAGGTCCAACTTCCAGCACTGCTTTACCCATTGCGTCGTAGGTCCCTGCCTGATCATTCATTCTGTTACCCACACAGCCCCCCAGAGCCACCCTTCTTCAGTAAGCTACAGCTACAAGATCCTCAGGACAAGGGTCAGTTTTGATGGTCATGAATGCTGCATGAGTGGCGGCTAGTACTTTGTTTTCAGACTTAGAAGGGGTTTTTTTGGGACAAGGGGGTTAGTTTTTTGTTGTTTTTTTTTAAAAGGAACATCATCAGAACTGGAAGCACTGAATGCCCAGATATTGGGACCAGAAGGGACAGCATCCTATTGCAACTGCACACAGGTGTGGCACCATACCTGTCACTCACTGTCACCAAAAACGTGTGTTTGGATGTTTCAGCAGCACAGAGCTCAGACCAGCACCCAGTAGGAAGCTCAGCACAGTGCCAAGCCTTTCCCAGGCAGCACACTGCCTTTTGCTAACAGCCTTAAATCCTTCTTAACCACCAAAGTACAAGAAGCAGATTTGGAAAGAAAGGATGATGGTGGTCACTCAGCAGGGGACAGCATTATCCTAGGTAAGCCTCCTCTGGGAGAGCAGCAGGGATCATTAGAGAACTTGCTTGTCCTCATTTAAGCCTCCCCAACTCCACCAGGAGCCCAGTTGACCTGCTGTTACCTGGTGAGTAAGCACAGATACAGAGAGACTCATTACCCTAAGATAAGGCATCACAGGTCACCGTGCCTCCTCAGAAGAAAAAAGACAAAAGATTCCCAATTTCCCTGCTTCCTGAGAGCAGCAGCCATTTTGCACATCCATAAAGCAGGTCTCCTCTGAGCTATTTGGCCTATACAGTAATTAGCCAGCACTAACTGGCTGCCAGCTTAACACCATCAAAAATGTTATATTCCTCCTTCAGTCCTATTTTTAAGCATTGGCTTTTGAAGGAAAGGCACAATGGGACTTAAATCTGTGGGAAGGCTTTAAGAGTGAACACATTTACTTCCACCTGCATTTTGCAGATAACACCCTAAATTTCCAGCTCTTCTGACTTACTCCCATTACTTTTTCTACTATACTACTCACCCAATGAATGGGATATTAGCAGGCACAAGGCTGCAGATAACTCTCACAGGTAACCAGAGCATCCTCCAGGAAGGGTCTGTTTTCATCCCTCTCTTCAGTAGCTGAGTGTTTCCTCCTGGTTTTGCTTCTGAGAGCTCAGCCCTCAGGTGCTTCACATCACACTTGATCTGTCTCCATTAGCAACTTGACTACTTCTAATAGATGTTTGATTTTATTTTTTTTTCCAAGTCATAGAGTATTCAGATTGGCAGCTCTAGCCAAGAAACAGTCCCAGAAAGTTTAGTGGTAAATGGGCACAGAGGAGGTAATTAAACTAAAGGGAGTCCCCTTAGAGTGGAGACATTCAGGAGAGGTAGGCAAGCCCACCAAAACTGCTGCTGTCAGCCAAAGACCTGTCTGGAGGAGGAGGAAGATGCTTTAACTCTTTTGCAGGAGAGCCACGTGCAGCTGTAAGGAAGAGCTGCTGCCATCCTCAAGTAGCATTTTAAACAGAGAGACCTTTTCAGACCTTTTCCTTACAGTCTCTGTGCTCTGCAACCGTGCTTTGCTGTATTCTCACTTAAGACAAGGCTGATGCTCCAGGCCAGGCACTGCTGCCAGGAAGCGACACCTCCCTGGGGTACGGCATAGCTGTTTGTCAGGGCCCTTTCACACCTCCCTTGAAGCAGCTGGTGCTGCCCACACTCCCAGAGCACTTGAATCGCTGGTTTGATTAAGCCTGGCAATCCCTACCAGGTTGGACCACAACAGGCACGTGTTCTGGATCCTGAAAGTGCACAGCAAAGCCTGGGCATAGCGTTTGGGCTGCATCACACCAGAGCTTTGCAGGGTGCGGTGTCAGCTTGAGACTTTCTGTCCCCACTAGTGGCGGGGCATGCCAACAGGCGTTTCACAAGAGAGGTCTCCCAAATTAGTAAGACAGTTACGGTCATGGGCAAAATGGCCCCAGGACCACCCTGTCCCAGGGCCTTGCTGCTCCAAGATGGTCCTTCTTGTTCACAAAACCCATGCTGCAGCTCTTCTTCCTTCAGTGCATTGCACCAAAGCAAAAACTGGAGAGTAACTGAGCATCCCCTGCAATGAGGGACTGCATCTGCCTGGTGCTGCTGCTGCAAGGCTTGGGCTGGCAGGGTGCCTCCCACAATCTACATTTCCAAGGGCTCCTTGCTGGCAATGAGGCTGGCCCTGACACTGTACAATGGGTTAAATAGATGCATAAGTGCCATGCTGTGAAAGGCCTGGTGTACTGGTGGTTTCCTCTGCTGCTGAAACAGCCTCATCTCCCCAGCTCATATTAAGCCCAAGCCCCATGGATCTGAATCTTTGCTGAACAGAGCCCTAAATAAGTAAATCAATCACTCTCCAACATATGATCCGTCACTGCCTGCTGAGCTCCCATTCCTCCTTCCCTTGGTTTCTCTCCAATAGGCTGATATTGACATTTAACAGTGAGCGGTACAGATGGGAGCTGCTGCACGTGGGTGTCCCAGAGGGGTCCACAGGCCCTGCAGGCAGCACCCCACAGCGCCATGCGCCATTGGGAGCCTGTGGATGCAGCGCTTCACGCCGCGCTAATGACCACGACAAATCACTGACGACGCTCAGCCGGTTTGCACCAAGCTGTTCCGACGCCCCTGGTTGATACAAGCGGTGATGTGTTCGTGACAGCAGAACGTTAGTCATCCCTAGTCCACAAATGCTAACCAAATCCCTCATCCCCTCCCCAAAACCCTGCCTGAAGTGCAGCTGTGAAAGGGAAGACTACTCTGCTCTGTCAGGACCATGTACCTGTGCTGAACTGAGAAGGGTGAGAGAAAGACGAGGGTCCTGGGATACAGCACCCTGCTCCCTCCACTGGAGAGGTACCTCTGTAGAGACCAAGCCACCCTGTAGAAGTGCTTCATCCACAATTCATCTGTTGCAGACAACCTCTGCAAGGAACTAAGCCACATGCATGGAAATGCCAGTATTCCTCCCCCTTTCCCATACATGAATTTCAAATACCAGAGCAGAGAACTCAGCATCAGAGCTGTCTCATCAGAGCTGTCTGCTGTTAGAAGCAGAGACTTGTCTGCACTAGGGAAGCTGACAGGCATTGAAAGCAAAGGCATGACACTGCCACACATGGAGGCCATCCCACTCTATGTGCAGCCTAAACTTAGCTCTGAAATGGACCAGACATGTGCTGGGAGCTAGTCCAGGCTATGGGCTAGCAGCCCTGCAACTGTGCAGTGGCTGTGCATTAACTTCCTCATAGAGTTAGTGTCTAAGGGAAATGCTGATGAACAGCTCACAAATTCTTCAGGCCCCTGATAAGAGTCTTATGTGCCTTGCTTGTTTGCCTTATTTCCTCATCCTGCAAGCCCTGTGTCAGATTTTAGTATTATGGCTTTCACATTACGTCTATGTATTAATTAGTAAGCTATAAGTTTTCCTCCCCATGAGCTCATAAGAGTTCATTCTGGGTCTGTGAGTGTTTCCAAGGCAGAGAGGAAAACACAGCACTCTGCAGGAGAGGGAGGAATACCCAATCAGTCGGCCAAGCTCCCAGCATTTCACTGGACATAGCAAGGAGCAGTGCTATGGGGAGAAGTGTTTTGTGGCTTTTTTCTTATGAGGTTAGGTGTTATGGTATTTTAGCTGGATTAAGGGTCTGCAATCACATACCTTGTCTTTGGACTTCATGAGCTGCTCTCTGCTTCATAGGACCTGAGGCTGAATCAATTGCTGCTCTTCTTGAGCCCCACCTTTTTTGCAATTAGCTCCAAGTTTCTGGAAAAGCGTGGATGTCCTTATTAGTGGGAGGGCTTTACACATGCTGTGAACTGGACCTTGGCTCTGAAGGGCTGGGTGATGTCAGCTGCTGAGCGAGCACCCTGCAGCACGGAGATCTCCCCCCAAAATGAGGGGACGCTGCTGTGGGAGGGCTGGGGCCATTCTCCAGCTGCAAGGGCAGACATTCCCCTACTTCCTGCCCCATAAAGGTCTCTGCCTCAGGGTGAATCCAGATCACAAACACAAGAGAAACAAACCCTGAGCATTCAAGAGGGAGAAGGGGACACCTGAGCTTCAATTCGAGATGGAAGACGGGGCAAGAGGCATCCAAGGAGGAAGGATTTAAAAGAGACAAACTGCAAACACCCGAAAGCAATTTAAGCTTTCCATCCCACACAGCTCAGGCCAAGAGGGCATCAACCATTTCTAAAATGCCCTGGGAGAAGCAAACTGGGGAGGCACAAAGAAAA
Source organism: Mesitornis unicolor (assembly GCF_000695765.1). Taxonomy (NCBI): domain Eukaryota; kingdom Metazoa; phylum Chordata; class Aves; order Mesitornithiformes; family Mesitornithidae; genus Mesitornis; species Mesitornis unicolor. The sequence continues at coordinate 87,904 of NW_010162985.1, forward strand.
CTCCTGATGAAAAAGGCATGACACACACAAGGGGTGAAGACACGCGTGGCCCCAAAAGCAGCTCTTATCTTCTCACCCCCCCCCACCTGCAAAAATCTGCATCAAAGGACTGTGAAATGTGGTGTTCTGTGTAAAGTTTTTGGAGTCAAAACCAAAACAGCTTTCATGGAGGAAAGCTGCTTTAAAAGTCAGAGATGACTCAAAAGCTGACACATCCTTAGAGCCTGCTGAGGAACTCCGAGGGGAAGCCCAGCCGAGGAGCTCGCTGCATGCTGAAGTGCGCTGAGCTGCTCTCGCGGCACCGCCTGATCACAAACATGCTCCATATCACAGGATAACCTAAAGGGGAATAGCTTTGAAAATCCAAAATTAGACGTTGCGATTAGACATTACAAGAGAAGAGATGCTGGCTTTTAATGTTGCTTCCACCCTGAGACCGGTTTGCGCAGGTTGGAAGGAAAGTCGTGTTTGCTTGCATTACTCACCAGGAGACAAGACATCAAGAGCATCCCCTGACAGCACGTTCCTGCCTTTCATGGGCATGCATCTGCCTTCGCTGAACTCTGCAAAGCTACCAACGACACACAGGCAGCCTCTGGCCAGCACTGCTGCACCTTGGTTTGCTAGACTGCAAGACCTTGATCAAGCTCGTTTTCAGAGGAAGGCATTAAAAATCTGAATTTCAGTGCAAGATGCAAGTTGTTACAGTAGAGAACGACCAAGTCTTCATCCCTACCTGGAAATGTCCTTTCTGTACACCTCTGTCCTACGCACGATCACCTCAGCAGCTGCTATCCCGTGGCTAATAGCAGAAAGCAGAGCATCATTCCAGGAGATAAATCTACTCTCGTTCCATAAAGATGGGACATGGCAGCAATTTTAAATCCCAGCGCTGGTTTCAAATGGATGAGCTGCTGTCAGATGGCTCCACTGTCACTGGGCATTGCCCTTCTCCATAGATGTTCCTGAAAGAAAGAAAGGCAAAATAAAGGTACTGATTCACCCCAAATCAAAGTGTCCATACATGCATTCATTTACATGTTACACTAGAGGCAAAAGCTGTGCCTTATTTGACAATGTCCGAAAAAGAAACTTTGATAGCAGCAAAGAGAAAGACTTGGTTCTATGCCAAATTAGCAGACTAACAAGAAATAAAACCTTGTCATATATCATTCATGCACTACATACAGGCTTCACAGTTCCGTAGCCTCTTCCTTCCTTCCTTGGATCTCAAAGCTGTTTGCAAACATAAATGAATAAAACCTCTCACCTCCCATGAAGCAGGTAATTTGTTTTTATTAATACATAAATGATAGAGGAAATTAATTAAGGAACAGAAAGGGCAAGAGGCCCAAGATCACACAGCAAGAGCACTTTAATCACTACATTCTGGCCACTTAAGTGTAGCAGTGCTTGCATGTTAATGCTTTCCTCCTCCTCAGCAAGCATTTGCCATGGACCACGTTTCCTCAGGCTCCTCCAGTCCCAGTGAGCTTTGCAACTTTGCAACATCAGGGACAGGGAGTTTTTTCTTCACGTTCACACCACCACACCTCTGTCCCCTAGTTTAATTATTATTTATGCTGAATATGAATAGCAAAGGAGATGATCCTAAGATGAATAATGAAAAGGCAACAAGAGACAAAAAAATTGCTCCAGTCAGCTACTATCCTACCTGCTTTATGTTAAACACGTCTTAGCACTGGGTCTCTGTATAGTGAAGGAGGAAGGGTGAGTTTTAGGGCCATTGCACAATATGAACTTCCTCAATGTATCACAGTTACAGAACCTCCTGTGCCAAATAACTTTGTGCTGACCCACGGTGGAAATTCACAGTGTTCAACAGCCCTTGAAATTTCTAATTTGTACGTTCCCATAGAGGAGCGGTGCAGCGGGTGCATTTCTTGCTACCGTACTGCGCATTGGACACGGGATCAGGAGCTCTCTGGAGCCTGACCGCGCTCCCTGAAATTTGTGGCTCTATTTTAATTATTAAGCAATGCGTATCTATCTGCTTCCCCATTTGCATCTAGCGCTTTTAACGACAAGAAAATACATCCTTTTTAAATGCTAACCTAGTAAGGGGTATTAGGAAAAGTGAAAGCTATTACATGTGCAAATTTCAGAGCAATTAGTCACAGAGGCAATGGCACAGACACAAGATTAGTTCGCAAGTCTCTACTCTCATTTCTTCTCCACTGGCGCCTGCAGTTTTGCATAGACCCCCTGGCCAAGGGACAGGACTTGGGACAGGTTTGGATGTAAAGAAACAAGAGTTTTCTATCTCCATTTACCTGCAAATAACATGATCCCACTGAAGAAAATATCCCTTGCGGATAAAATACTAAGTGCACGTAGAAGGGGAACACAAATAGCTAAATTCTGTTCATGTGAAGATTTCTTCCCCTGACAGTGCTATTCTAGATGCATCACTGCATATTTGCAGTGGAAGATGGAAATAGTTCTGGCATTAAAGATAGTGACATTCTTAATTTAACTCACATGTGGGAAGGTGCGTGTGGGAGGAGTGTGAGCGACTCTTAGGAATATATCCTATGTAGCTTAATAAAGAATAGTACACATTTCTCCTAGGTTGTGGTGTTGGTTTTTTTTAATAAAGCTCAAAATTGTAATAGAAGATTCTTTGGAAGAGTTTCAAAAAAAATAACTAAGGGAAATAAATCTCTTACTGTGCTTCATCTTGTAGGATTTTTGAGGAGTGCATATTTATATCTATAAAGAGCTTATTAAAAAATGGAATCCATATTATTCTGCTTTTACAATACTCTTGAGCAGTTACTCAAGTCTGCTTTCTGATCCAAATACCTGCAGATTTTGTATTGTTCCCTGTTTTGAACAAAGCTGTGTCTGCTCTTGTGTTGTGGCAATGCAAACCTGTGACTGAGCAGCCTGTGGGCTGTGTCCCCACTCCTTGGAGGGGACTGGAGCAGGGGAGGCCCCACCATCCCAGCGACTTCACACCCAGATCCCTATGTGAAGTCAAGTCCCCCACAAGGGCGAGGAGCCCCATTTCATGTGAATTTCGCAGGCGACTGAGCCTGGAGGGCAGCTCAGTCCCACACCTTCGCCATGTACACAGGTGGGCAAAAATATATCAGGAACTGGGCATGGCTCTGAGGTGAAGGGGAGCACATGCAGGAGACCCTGCCCACACCCCAGGCACTGCTCCAGGTCCTGGTGGGAAATTGCAGAGTAAAGATCCCACAGGGCACAGACGGGAGGGTCCAGATCCGCTCCCTAGTACAAGAGCTACAAATGGTCTGTTTTCCTCTGGCTGACAAGACATTAGCAAACCTATTTTTGTTGTTCATAGATGTTCACGGAAGACCTAAAGGTAGTCAGTTATTGTCAACAGAAAATGCAATTCAATTCCCTAAAAATATCAGGAACACAGGCCATGAAGAGTTTGTTTTCCTCCGGTAATGCACTTTTTCATTATTGCCCTGGATTAAAATTAAATTGCTAACGTAAGGACAAGCAGATGAATCCATGGTTATGATAGCATAGAAAAATGTCAATACAATGCTTGTACACCGTATGCTCTTCCAGTATTTAAAGATTCTTATCTCTAAAATAATATAAACTGAAACACACTGTGAGGATCTCACACTATTAAATGAAGCAACGCTGCTCTTACTGCTTCACTGCTTGGTGCTGCCATCAGACAGGCAGTGTGTATAACATTTTGGATGGATGTTTCAAGCCAGCTTTCTGGGTTTGCCCGCACAGAGAGCCAGTGCAGTCGTTGTTCAAAAAGAGAAAAGGACTGAGGTCTTGTGCCTGCAAACCCAATCCTAACATGGGCAAAATACTGATAGAAATGCCAAAATTGTGTACCAACCCTAATCAAAACAAGCCCATGCCAAACCCTCGCTCACTGCATCTTTGTAGCAGGGGCAATATGCTGTCAATTTTTGTCGACAGATAAAAAAGCTACTCAAGTTCTGAAACATTTAATAACATAATAATGACTTTAGGGGTCAAAGGAATTGTATAATTTCCAAGTCCATGCTAGAACATAAAAGTAATTGAGAAACAAACTGCTGCTTCAGGGAAGGACACATCCACGTGTTCTTCCAAGACGTTTTGTAAAGACCACCTTTGCTCTGAAAATAGCATAGGTGGAGGTCACAGCCAGACTCCAGTGAACTAAAAAATTGAAACCCATTGCCTCACACACTCCCCCAGCCCAAGAACTGCTGCTGACAGCTCCAGCTCCATCCTGGAAAAGTTCCTTTACAGACCTTATTTTTGCCAGGGTCACTATCCTCCTTGGTTTTCCTTTTCAGCTGGTAAAAAGTAATTTAGTTTGCAAAATATATATTTTCACACTTGTTTCAAAGTAGTTTCATCACTAAGCCCTAGATAAATACATGGGAACAATGATTGACAGAAGAAGGTTACCAACAACAGCCACTTTGAGCCAATTAATTGGAAAGCGCTTTTGACAGAAATGACACACACACCAATAATCTCAGGGGTTTTTTTTCTTAGCAACCATTTTCCCCAGGACTATTCCCAGGATTCTGTACAGATGCACTTCCCCCATGAGACCACTGACTGGTATGGAGAACTACCATGAGAGCGGGATTAAAGCACGCGAAGCCGCGTGAAATCAGCTCAAAGTCTCTGAACTCGGCGCAAACCCCACACTGCACACGTGGCCAATGGCCCCGCCAGCCCTTAGGCTCTCTGTGGTGATCAGAAAGGAAAGCATGGCTTTGTTCTGGGAAAGGCATAAAGGGCTTCAGAAGTGACGTTACCAAAGAGCTCTGCAGGCACGGGCCAGAGTGCAGCGTTTTGTTACGTAGTCTCACCTTGTTGGAAACACGCTGTTGGCTTCTGAGGGAAAAGAAGAGGGATTGGGTTTATTTCCTTAAACTCAATTCTTCCTTTCTTTACTTTCTGACCAACTGTTGAGGCTCATGCTGCTTGGAAAATATTAATCAAAAATAATACGGACAAAAAAATATCCCTGGTTGTTGATGGAGTCTCAGGAGAGCGCAAAATGAAAAAAATAATTCCAGACAATTTCTGCTCTTCTTGTAATGAAAAAAGTAAATGGAAGTATCAAAGTGACACCTTCATCAATTTAGAATTAAGGAATCGACTTTTCCTGTCTCAAGTCAGAACACTGCAAAAAAATTCTGACAACCCCAGTTTAGAAAACTGCCATAGGAAAAGCAGGTAATTCGTTCCTCAATGCAGCCTTCTAATGTATAAGAAACATTATATTATACAACCTAATATACCTACTGAATTATACTCTACATGACTCTCATTTCACTTTTCACCTCTGTGCTTTCCCTAATTGAGCTACCGTCCTTCGTTATTTGTACAACAGCGTCTCCAGGGATGCTCTCATTCTCTTTATAAAAATGTAACTTAAGAGAGCCCATAAAATAGTCATGTTTTTGTATTAATGGGTGTGCTTTAACTGCATAGCTGGATCATTTAAATATACTGGAAAGGACACACAGAGTAAATAGAAAGCTTGCATAGTGTTTACATAGTCTTCCCACACATTTTCCCAAAACTGTATTGCTCCAAGTTCTGTGACACACTAAACAAAAACAAATCTGAGCACCAACAAGGGCAAACCTCTAGAATAGAAACACATAATATGGAATTACAAGTGTTATTTACCATAAATCATATGGCTCAGATCTTTACAAGGAGCTCCTTTTCTATAGGATCCTGATGTTACTGAAAGGAGTTACCCTTCAGGATGTGACACTCCCCGCAGGAGAGCTGAACATTACTGCTCCACAGTTCTGCTTCATGAGCTCTCACCATATGCCACATGCAAAACACATGGAGTTTAGAAGCCAAGGCTCTACCCTGCAAGAAGCTATGTGAAAGCTCAGCCATATTCATGCAAGTCCTGACAAGTAAAGGAAACTGTAAAATTAATTACTTGAGTTGGAATTTATGGGCTCAGGTATTTGCATACTGATTACAATTAACAATGTGTTTATCTCAGTTTTTATTCCTCATCTATGCATTTGACATTTATATCAGTCATACAAATTATACATTTTAAAAAGGAAAAGGGAATTCAGTTCAGCCAGGAAAAGTTATCTTTGGGATCAAACTGGAACGAGGGCTGCACAGGATGGAAACCGGAGCAGATTTGTGTTCCCACCACCTGAGGATGCCGATAGCTGAGAATGGGCTTGGGCTGCAGAGCAAAGGTGAAGGCTGGTAGCAAAGGGCTCCCCTGTAGACAAACTTACCCATCCAAAATTAATCTGCCCCTCAATGCTATGGACAGCTCTGGGGCATTTTGTGGGCAGAAATGACCTCCCAAGCACGCTCTGCACTGCCTGGGTGCTGCAGAGAGGTACAGGATGTCTGCTCCTGTGAGGCGTGGGGTCAAAGAGGTACCCAACTCCATAGGGATAAAACCCTATGAAGACAAAGTCTGGGGGACACAAGATCCTACAGGAAAGCAGCTATTTCCAAAAACATCCTCAGAAGGCCTCTTGCTCCCCAGTGCCACATGGTACGTGCCATGCTCATTCCAGTCCCCTCTGCACCCCCTCCAGTCTGCTGAGTTTCTTTCAAATGAAGGCAAAGAGATGCAACCGCAGTGACAGACTACAGGGTTTCACTGTGCAAAGTACACTCTGTTTACAGCTGCTGCTGCTGCATTTTAAATTAATAATCAGAGACACAGCCTCTTCTGAAGCAAACAGTAAGAACAACGCTAACTTTCTGCCCCTCCGTGTCAGATCTGCAAAGGATTCATCCCAGTTAGGGCTGCAGTGAGCTGGTTGTGCCAGTGCACATGGGTCACAGAAGCACTTTGTGCTGTGTCAGATCTGGCCCTGGCATGAGAGTTCACAGCCCAACGTGTCCCACTTGAACATCCTCTTTGGGATGCATTCCTATGGGGTGTTCCTTGGGTTGCACTCATCTTTACATTAGAAATGAGCATTTGCTTTTGAAGATCAGTTCTTTACACATTTGGGCACCTGACCTACATGTGGCACATCCAGTCAAGCCATATTATATATCACATTAGCACTGCAAGGAAAGGGGTGTGTGTGTATATATATATATATAAAATACATATACATACATATGCACTGTATTGCTTTTTCTAAAGTCTGTCAGATCACTACATTATAACAGAGAGGCTATTACAGACAGGTTTAGTTAGCTGTGCATCATTTCACACCTTCATTACAATCTTTACTGGGAAAATGGATTGCTTTTGAGCCTCTCTCCATTCTCATTAAACTTCCACTCTTGCAAGGTGTCAGAATTGTAAAATGCCTAATACAGCCAGTTAATTATAACCGCTTGCTGCTTTAGCCTTTTCAATTATCTGCATTTCCAGTGGCTGAAGCAGCCAAGCTCTCATCTAGGGTCAGTCAGACCAAAACTAACAAGGGAGACCAAGGGGTGGCCAGCAAACAGAGGACACCACGCTCCACCGGCCAACGCAGGACCTGGGAGACCATCAGAAAGCTTTGCACCAGTAGGAGACGGCATCTCTCAGAAGGTGGAATGGGAAGTCTGTGCTCACACAAGGATTAAAAACGGAGGGACAGTATGGTTTTCAACTTCTTTTGCTAAGACTGGTAACTAGAGGTCAGACACTATAAACATCACTAAGGAAGCTGTCCTTGGAGTTGTTCAGGGTAACATCAGAACAAGAATTGGCAGAAATTAGCCTGAAAACACATAAGCAACTTTGATTTCTGCTTCAGGATACAAGCTGCCAGATAGCCAGAGGTTACCTCTCTCTTTGGTCTCTGTCACATTCTTGCACGTGTGGCGAGACCTGAAAAAGCACAGGCTGATGACAGCTCCTAGGGATTGGACACTTGAAATCTCCTCATAGTCCAACGGGGCCACTTCCACTCCCTCCTGCAGATGTGAAGAGCAAAGGTTTAGATGGGGTCTGTGACGCTTAAGCAGAGCAAACTGCTCCCATATCCCTTAAGTTTCTGGTGATGCAGTATTTTGGGAGTGACGTGATGCTTTCTGAAGTTTCTTACCAGCAGAGACCATGGTGATCAGGAAGCCTGACACTTCTTCAACCATCGCTTCATGGCTGGATGGAAAAGTCCTGACCACCCCATCTGACTCCCCACCCTACCGACTTCCACCTGGGCTGACACCACCCTGCTCAAAGAAATCTCAGTTTGAAGTTTCTTATAGCAGCAAACCCACCAGGACACAAGGCAAGATTTTCAGAGGATCCATGGAGGACCCTCCTCCATTGCAGGCATGGCACATACCCACACACAAAGGACACCGCTCTTTTTAGCTCTTTTCTCTTATTACAAAAACAAAGAGACTACGGATTGCTGAAGTCGCACCTTGCTGTACAAATGAATATTTCATTTTTAGCAGGGAATCATTTTCAATGTGATTCTGAAGAAAGCACCCTTGCTGTAAGGGAACACCATGCTCTGGCAGAGCCATCCCAAGCACAACTGAGAAAGCCATGTCCCTGATGAGGGATCAGAAGATCAAAGTTGTGTTTTATTAGTTGTATAAAAAGTATCTTTAGCTCTCAGTTGAAAGGAAAAATTTGCATTTAAATAGAAAGATTAATAACTGTAATACACAGAGCCCACACTGAATAATTTTTTGTAACAGAAAATAATTCATATTGTTTTATATAAATTGTGCACCTTAAGTCAAGCTACAAAAAATTATAATCGTAATATTTTATGGAAGAATTTTAATATAATACAGCTTTGTTACATTATTATTCTCCATTGTAAATAATGCATGTCTGGAGCTTTGGGAAAGGCTGGATTTAAAATACTTATCTCTGAAAATTCAATAGGGCGTGTGCTTTCTGGTGTGTTTACACTATGCATGAGTTTTACTTATTAAAATAAAAACCAAAAACCTATCAGAAGGATAGAAACAAACTACTCCTCCTACTGCAAGGACAGACCAGGAGGTGATGTCTATGGAGAGCTTGCTGAATTTTTCTAGAAATAAAGCTTTTTCTCTAGAACACACAGACTTGGTTTCACTCGATTATTCTGAAATGCTATTGAACTGTTGAGTTAATTCAGTCACATTAAAAAGCTGATCTTTAAACCTAAACAATTCCATTTTGATATTCTTTTAGCATTGAAAGGCAGCTTTTAATTTTATTGTGAAATGATTTTTTTCACTTACAACTACATTTTTAAAATATTTACTCCAGGCCACAGGAAAACAGTCTTCCTTTCCCATTTCATCCTAACCAAGCCTTTACAAAACATAAAATAATAAAACACTGATGTTTCAGAGTAAACTTCCCAAATATCCCTTAGTATCAACCTGAAGCAGTTCCCTTTTTGCCTGTGTGTGATGTGCTCTGGTACATCCGTTATCTGCACGGCACAGAGGACGTGAGCTGGGAGCAGAGGGTTGGATCTCCAGGTCGTACCCCGCAGCGGGTGTCCTGCAGCTGTCCCCCAGGGTACCTTGGGGGGTTAAGGGTTGTAATTTCTTCCCCCTCCATCCTTTTGGGCTGCCAGTCCCCCTCTTGCTCCCCCTTCACTTGTCTCCAGCCCTCCAGGAGGGATCCATGGGGGAGGGTGTCAGGTGGAAGCAGAAAAGCCGCATTTTCCATCCTGTGCCCTGGGAAAGGGGCCAGCACAGCCCAGGGGCTGTGGCAACTGCTTTAAGCAGCTCTGCTATTGCTTTTTGACTGCTGGGAGAAGGCAATTCCTTCACTTCCCTCTCCTGGGCTGGTGCCAGCAGAGTCCTGCCACGTTTATTCTGCCTTTGCACAGGGAGCAGCTTTTCCATCCCATGGGCAGCCCATTAACGCTGGGCACTGTCACTGGTGTCCAGGTACAGAAAACACAGCCATCTGCCTCTTCACTGCTGCTGAAAGCACTGCAAGCTCCTGTTTGCAATGGGAAAGGAGCAGTTTCTTTGCTGGCCTCGCTGTGAGATGCAGAATCTATTTCCTGCTGCAGCACAGAGCGGGCAACTCGCAGCGTTCAATTTATCACTTCTTCATCTATTCCAGTCCTTACCCAGAAAAACCTTTTAATTAGAAAAGGATCAGGAGGGAGTTGCCCGGCATTCCCCCAGTGCCACACAGAGAATAGAAGAAAGCAAAACCCCTTACTCTGCTTGGAGCCACCGGCACCACTAATTACCCTCCCAAAATTCAGCTCAGGTTCCCCTCGCTGCTCATTTAATCTCCATCACTCTTGCTGCCTTCCATTTCACCGTGCAAGCAGCGAGCAACAGGCACAGACACAATCAAGGAAGTTTGGAAGAGCCATTCCTGGCATACAGCAGAGTCCAGCACTGCTTGAAACCAGGGCTCAACAGCAGACAATCAGGAAAAGATGCGCGGATGCTTGAAAACCCGGCGTGTGTCCATTAGGGAGCACAGCTCTCCCTTTCGGCTTTAATGCATCTGGACTCCAGAGGCTGCAGGCTTTGCTGTCGCTGTGATATGTACTATTTGCCAGTGACAGTGCTGGGCTGTTAGTTTGGATGCTGATGCAGGGATTGAGATGTCCCTCCTCGCCTCCCCATCCTCACCTCCAGTGTCACCACGTGCCCACAGCCTGGGTGTCACCAGCAGAGAGCCACTGGCAAGGCTGGGAGCTCCTGGGGACTCCCTCTCCATCACTGCAATTACAAAGCCAACACAAACCAAAGGTGTGCAGGGAACCACATAACTTGTGAAATGTTGTGCAGATACAGATGCATCAAAAACATAATCAAAAAGTCCCTTTTAACAGCAAAAGTGAAGATGTGAAGCCCTTGACAACAGCCACAGGAGCTACCAAGGACGTGCCCTAACATTAGCAGCAACCTGTCTGGACAGCAGGTGAGATTTGGGTGACCAAAAATCTGATCTGCCTGTGCTGGCTGGGCTCTTTCTGGCCTCTCTGCTCCCTTTGGTTTGGGAGCTCAGCCCCTCGGAGGGACACAACAGGATGGCAGGAGCTGAGGCACAGGTCTTCCCTGGTGAAGGAGCTGGGTTTGAATTTGCTGGGTTTGAATTTGGTTAAGTGGGTGGTTTGCTCCAGGAGACTTGTGCCAGGGAAACAGGGCAGATGGCAGCAGATTGCAGCAGCACGGAGGACCACCGGGCAGGTGTACAGCAGCTGGCCTGATGTGCAGACACATCTGGAATTACAGCTTTCATTGTCTGCCTCAGGATCTACCAGCACGAACCAAAGCATGTATTTCTTTTTTTCCTAAAAGACAAACCTCAAAATAAATGTTACAAATTTCCCATTGTCAGATGAGGCTTTTGGAGCATCTCCATTGCAGCAGGGCTGGTGTAGGGACCATTGGGGCAGTGCCAGGGGCTGGCAGGCTGAGCTAGACCAAAGGACAGGTCACCCACCCATAGGCAGGGCTTGGGCTCGTCCTTTCCACCAGTGTGGATTTACAGGTGCTGCTGAAAACTTTCCACCTTCCACAGCAGCAGAGTCAATCCCTATGGCAGCAGGGCCAAGTTATTCGTAAGGATGGCTGAGAGACTGCCTATCCCCTGCATTTTAATTATTTACCCTCAGATTTAATACCAGATTTCAAAAGCTAAACTGTGCAGATGGAGGTGGTCAGGGAAACTTATTTGGAGCCATAAATGGACTTGATAGGCTGGAATCAGTCATGTGAGTTTTGTTTAGGGCAATATATTTTCACTCCTTTCTCCTTGTGAATGCAAATAGAAGCACTCCTCTGAAACAGCACGGGAGAAACACAGACAGTTTGGGAGCAGAAGCCTGCATCTTTAGGATCAGCAAAACCACTTCCAGGCTCAAGAGCTTCTGCTGGGCTCCTCAAAGTGTTTGGTCCCATACCAGAGTCACCCAGTGCTGCCTCCTCCACTCAGGCCGACCTTGATCATACAAAGATCATCCTTAATATGAAGATCATCCACTCAGCTCAGCTGTGGGGTACCTTTGGCGTCAAGACCTGTGTTAGCAAAAAGAGCGAGAAAGACCAGAGAAAGCCCTCAGACCTGAGCACTTTAGGCTTCCTAAACCATGGGACTCCTTTATCTGATGGGGCTCAGAAGGGAGGGGATGAGATGCTGGATGCTACAACTTCCAAAAGATGGATCTGAAAACAGGAGGACTGCTGTGCTGCCCATGGCCATCTGATGCCTCTTCAAATACGAAAGAGCAACCATCGCACTTCCAGGCTCCTTTACAGGAATTTGTGATCCAGCCAATTTTTGATTGATCAATCTTGTTCTGTTTAAAAGAGTAATAAAAGCAAACAAGCTGTTTTGAAAAGACTTAATTGTCTTGCATACCATGTCAGTTAGCTTTACAATATTTTGTCATATATCCCTTAGCTACTCAATGTTACTTCTGGAGCTTCTGAATGCAAATATTTCCTGACAAGAAGAAGGATGAAACCACATGATTTTTTTATCTCAGTTATACATTCACATATCACATATCCAAAGTTAACAAGTGACTCTCTTGTGTAAAGCAGTTCTCTACTTCCTTTGCATTCAAAATAACAGCTATGAAAATCCTTGTCTGTTATATAGTAAGATAGTTTGCTGCCTTTATTTTTCTGACCACATGTGTATTGTACAAGTGGAGGACAGAGTCTTTTATGTTACCATCCTGCTGTCTGGAAATCTCATTCTGCAATCTCTGCTTTTTCATTTCCATTTTCAGATGTTTAATGAAGCGACACATGGATATGAGATGCCCCTGTTATTTCTTTTGCCCAGTCTCTATCGTTTTCAATCTCAGAACTATTGAATAAATGGAAATACAGTTACCAGCTCTGTTTTGCACTTCCTGAGCAAAGCTCCCTTTGGAAGCGATGAGAAATGTGGGTAATGTAGACAATGCAGGCTTAAGTCTCCTTTCTTTTCCCACATTGCCTCTGTGGAAGAACATAAAAGGAAAGCTCTGTTCACAGGCCTTGTCTGCTTTTTAGCCAGATACTACCATTAGGAAAGGCTGTTTTCTAAATGAACCATCTATGTTCATCCTCTGCTACAGCCACTCCTTTACCTAGTTGCCTTCCCTTTGAGACCTCATGCTAGTACCACCAAAAGTCCAAGACATAAATACACCACGCTTCTCTGCACACAGGTGGGGATTTGCCCAAGAAAGTCGTGCAGGAAGCTGATATCTCACCATCTCCAGCTCGGAGGTGCACCACTGACCTTTTATTCCCACATAGCCCTCTTAAATGACAGGAATGATCAGGCTTCAGCGCTGAAGGTCAGTCACATCAGCCTCGTCCGTTTTCTGCTCGCGTACAAGTTCGCATACATCCTTCCGCTCGTCAGGCTCACGCTCAGCCCACTGGTCTGCAAGAGCATACATTAGAGGGAATTTTAATGACTTGAACTTGTGCTGAACTTCCTCTTTTAGCTGCTGTTTTAGTGATTTGTTGACTCTCCAAGGCTCATTCAGGACTTTTTTTTAGCCTTGACAGAGTAGATAGAGTAGACATGAATTTTATGTGCCAACTCTTCTGAATTTTTGGCACTCCACTCGTCACATAGCAGGTCAGTGAAATACAAGTTCAAGCAACAGAGAATGCCTTCTGCGTATATCTGTGGTGTCTCAAAGTAGTCTAAACTAATCTCTCCCTCTCTTCCCCATTAGCAGTGACGTTAAGCTGGAAGCAATGGCTGAGGATGCTCTAACAGCCACACAGAATCTTAATAAGATCTACTTACATTTATATTGTGCATTTCAGGCCGGCTGGCTCAGTTTCCTCAGTCACAGCCTCACAAAAGGAGCTGAATACACTGGTTTATTTTTGTGGGCATTTTAATTATTTTAGCATTGTCTCTGATTTCTGTATCAGCCATCTGCGAAGCGTGGCAGGATGTGTGTAATCTTCTATGGCACATGTTGTACTTTCTCCATTATTATCAGATGGGAGAGAAAACCAAAGTTAAGGGAGATTAAGGTTAGCGTACTCTCAACATCCAATCGCTGTATAATCCACTACGTTATCGCTAGGGAAGATTATCAGCCTTGATAGGACCCATTCTTTGAGCCATTCAGCTCTGGTGAGGCCCACTTCTCTCGCAGAATGGTATTTCGGTTAAAACTGAACGAAGAGAAATCATACATAAATTTTCCACTACCTCCTGCTAATGTGCAGGAAGCAATGGTCTTTGTGCAGGATGCAGGAAAGGCGTTTCACTGCACAGCACAGCTGTGCTCTGTGCTGCCCCAGGCCAGAGCAGAAAGGATGCTAACACAGACAGCCCCCCACCAAAGCCTTCACCCCAGCAATGGGGAGCAAAGTCGATTGCTAAAACACTATGGGGTGAAGGCAAAGAGAACAAACTGCACTGACCAAGGGGTTTCCTCCTGGGCAAGAAGGTGTTGCTGGGCAGGATCAGGCCTCCCGATGCAGAAATCACGTTTTTTCTTGCATAGGGCCCACAGAAGTGATTTTGTTGATGTTAAATGGTCCAAAGAATTATTTGGGGAGAGTGAGGCGCACAGTGCAATATGCTTGGGACAAGAGGGACTCCATGCCCTGCCTACCCTCTCCCAGCAGAGACGTGTCACATCCCACAAAATGCCCTGAAACCAAAATAATTAATACATTATCTCCTAGTAGAGGGGTGACACATCTCTTTCTAGTAGGAATATAGCTCAGCAGACATGCTTCATCTACCGAAGTTCAGTAAGGCTGGACCACATGCTGCTTCTGAGCATTGCCACATTTAACCAGTTCATAGGCGCTGTGTGGCAAGTGGAGAGCAAAGACAGGACTGAGCAGATGCTGAGCTCTGCCACAATTCGCATGGGTTAAATGCACCCTAAGAGAGAGAGGGAGGACAGCAAGACTTACGCAGAGTTGTAGCCCCACTGTGAAACATCAGAAAAATCCACTGGAATAACCACGCTTCAAGAATAACCAGAATAGCCCAGGTTTCAGGATAATTTCCCTCTGTTAGCAATTAATGTATGAAGGTAGAAGTGTTTGCAAATTACTTTAATTCGCGGTTCCTTATCCACTCCCAACAAGTTAATGACTGTTGCTCCTCCAGAAGTCGTCTCTTAGCAACAAAAAGGCTCATCAGCTTGGAGGACTCCCTCGGTGCCCAACACCGGGAGTTCCTACTGGACGTCAAAGGAAG
>NW_010162985.1:103055-103467 GCF_000695765.1 Mesitornis unicolor
CTCACTGTCAATTGTCACATTGTGTGCAAGTCAATGGGGAGACAGAGAGACAAGCATCCTCTCTTTCCCACAGGAAGATCCACCGTGTGCACCAGGATCTAACGCCTCTGCTTCAGAGTCTGCTCCTTACAAACTCCTGTGGGCCTATGACAAGCAAGGTGGTAGAAAAATGCTGGAGAATGACCCGCAATTTGGTCAGATATATTGAACCAGCACCTCATTTTGTTCATAGGACTTTTCAAGTTACCTGTGTTGCACCTACCTCTTAGTAGTCCAAATTCCACAGCTGCTTTCCATGAATTTCCACTTATTTCTTGATTTCTATGACTTGAGATTGAAGTCTTCATCGTCTGCCACTATTCAGTCCATACCTGAAAGGGCGTATAGTGTGGATATACATGGGGCAGGAATG
>NW_010162985.1:103498-119579 GCF_000695765.1 Mesitornis unicolor
ACTGATTGATCTGGAGCTGAGAAAATGAACAACCAAAGTTAATACTGCAGAAGGAATCAAAAGATCACAGTCTCTGCAAGCTATGAGCAAATGTGGGGGAAAAAAAAAAGATAAAATATTTACACTGTGGGAAAACATGAGGTAAATAATCTGAGCACAACAAAATGTTTCATTTTTTAAAAGTCAAAATATTTCATTTGAACATCTTCCAAAGGAAGCTTGCAGCTTTTTCTCTCCAAAACATTTTTGGTGTGTTATTCAGGGACAGGAACCAAGTATGCACAGGGCAAGGGGTTGACTCTGAAAGGAACTGCTACAACATGAGTTTCTAAGTTATATTAAAATCAATTAAAACCACAGATAACATTTTGCTGCATTGCTTTCCTGGGCAATAAATGACTTAACTGTCATGGGGAAGGCAAATGGGTATGATGGGAGGGGAGGCAGGAGTTAAGCAACATAAAACAGAGGCTTTCCCCATTAGCAGAAAAGGTCTGGAAAGCTGAGGGTCAGGTTCTCACCATGGCCCTGGGAAAGCTCCGCTCTCTGCTCTAGGGATTTCTGCAAGATAAGAAATGATCACTAATCCCATAAAACATGGCACACCTCTACTCAGAAAGCTGAAAAGAAGCGGTCAAGGCTGAGAGTTGCTCTGACCCCACAGCAAACAGGATCGGGGTGAGCACCAGCATGGTCTTCAGGACAGGATTTTCCCGAGACGTTCCCTAGCAGAGAGGAACCGACCCGGATCCAAGCAAGCAGCTTGTTTGCTCCAGATCAACTTTCCAGCTAGGGTAAGGTCTTCGTTCTGATATACTTCTAATTTTTTGCTTATACCTTTAGTATTGCTGTATCATATGTAACTGTAGTTTCACACTTGAGTAGCAGCAGCAATAGATCAGCAAGATTTCTTGCACCTCTCTCAGGAGGAAAAGTTTTATTAAATCATTAAATAAAATCATCATGTAGACTGCCTTTACAAAATAAGAAAAGGTCGGCTTTAGAACTGAAACAGAAGTGGGAAAGTAGGTGTTGTGAACACTACACCAAAAGTAGCTGAATTAGATGCTGCTTATCAAGGAGGAAACAGAGTACATGAATTTAAGACAAAAAGAGAAAAAGAAAAGAAAGATCCTTTTGAATTAGCCTTTTCTCACTTCTAACAAGGCTCTAGAAACAGCACTAATCAATCCAAATGACACTTTAGTGTGGAGATCTATTATATTCCTCAATGATCATATGGCTTTATATGTTATAATTTGGTTCTGAATTATGGCCTACATCAATTATAATTGAACACTGCTTCCCACTCTACAATCAGGCTGTGATGAGAACAGAAAGGCAGTGGACATTAGAGGATTACTATCAGAACCACCTAATTTAATTAAGGAGAAGATTTATTAAAATGGTAACATTAACAGGTGTTTTATGAGACTAATAATTAATAAGGTTTCTGTAGAACATTTGTAAGAGAAATAGACAATATGCAGTGCCAGCAGAACTCCCTGTAATGGGATAACAATAAAGCATTACGAACTGTAGATCAGATATTATGATAATAATCTGATATGGTAAATTATGGTTTGAAGAGGATTAAATGCCATTAGTGCAAATTAGTATTTATTTAAGCTCCATCAGGCCTTTGCACGCTGTCTGGAGGAAAGGTGGGCAGCAGACAGGCTCTGCAGCATGGACACTTGCTGTCCTCCTCAATCCTGCCATGATGCATTGAGAACCCTGCTATCTGCCAACACAGCAATAACACTGACAGTGTCCACCTAGGAAACTGCAACAGGGCTACGAGGAAGCACTTCATGCCGATGGATGAAGCCCAGTGACTCATTTTTGACCTTTCTGAAGTTACATTCAGGCAGCTGAAAGTGGGCAGCCCCACACAGGGGTCCATGGTGTCTCCTGGGCACACAGGATGGCGAGGGGTGGGAACGGTGGTGGCTGCTCTCTCCTGTCCCATTGCAAATCCTGCAGGCACAGCAAGAGGGGAATCTCAGGAGCATGAGGAGAGAGAGGGGGAAACGGGGTGGGAAACCAAGTGGGAAAAGCACGTTTTCATAGCAGGGAGCAGTACCGCAGCTCGCTAGAGGAAAGAGCAGAGAGAAAATAGCCTCGGGGTCTTTTCTGGAAATGGGGATGCGGCCGGACTTTGCCAGAGTTACTTAGCAATTTACAGCTCATGTTAACACCTGGCGCTTTCCTAGCTCTAGGCTTAGAAACGCTTTATCCCAGCCCTGGTCCCAGCAGCTCCTCAGGTAAGAGGAGGAAGGCGGCTGCGGAGCACACGTCTCTTTCTCTAAACCAGCTCCGATTCCTGACACAGTGATGGAAGAGGATATTAGCAGCAGGAAATTTTTTCAAGGCCAGTACTTTAATGAGCTCCTAAATAATGACTTTATCTTAGAGGCACACTCAATATTCATTCAGTATCACACCCAAACAATACCATTGCCTGACTTCACTCAGCAGAAAACAAGTCCAGAGCTGCAGCTCAAAAACCAGCCCTCCACTTTGGGAAGCAGTAATGGGTCAGGGCCTTCATCCCTCACCGGGCCCAGCATGAAGGACATTCCCACCATGACAGAGGGTGGTGTGGGCTGTGCTCCCCTCCATCTGCTGCTCCCAGCAGTGTTAGCTCCCACCACATTGGTTTAGGCAAAGATGTCTGTGGACCTACACAGATCAAAGGGCTGTTTGTGCCACTCAGACAAGGTCTGAGCCACCTTTTTTCCAGTCTTTTAATTAGTATCTGATACCAACAGGGCCTACTTAGTGTCAAAGCAGGTGTCACTTCTCTCGGGTGTGGAGATGCTGGTTTCTCCACTATAAGGATGGTGAGGCCCTGGCCCAGGTTGTCCAGGGAAGCTGTGGGTGCTCCCTCCTTGGCAGTGTTCAAGGCCAGGTTGGATGGGGCTTTGAGTAACCTGGTCTGGTGGGAAGTGTCCCTGCCCATGGCAGGGGGGTTGGACTGGATGAACTTTAAGGTTTCTTCCAACCCAAACCGTTCTATGGTGATTTTGGACCAGATCTCAGCTTCTTGTTTTTTTCAGAGGTGGTTTTGATTCAATTTTTAATCAGGCTGAGCAAAGGGGGAAGGCCTTCAACTCTGCTCCTAGCACCCTGCCCCTACAGAGACTCCACCACAGTTCTCTTCCACAGGTTGCCCCTGAACAGTTTTGGGTTACATGGGACAGACACATTAATCCCAGTTTAGCTGGTGTGAATAGTTCTGCTTAGCACATTGCAACTGGGACAGTTTTGATCAAACTTTCCCTGGCTTTTGTTTCCAAGTTTTGGACCGCAAAAATCGTGTGGATTTATACCTACCCCCAACATGAAATATTGTCTCTGCCAGATGTTGAGGAACTCCTGCAGGAGACCACTTCCACTGACATTTCCCCAGTCCAGAAATGGACTCTGGGCCACAGCTTTTTTATGGCTCTGGGATGCTTATGAGAGCAGATTAACCTAAGAAACCAGTTGCCATCCAGCAGCTTCTGGAGTTCCCATATATCTACTTTCACGTTTTATTTCACTTTCAGCATTCTCCTTTATTTGTGCATGCCTGCAGGGAGCAGAAACTCATGCTAGAGCACTGTGAATACCCTGCTTTCCCCACCAAGTGACTCATGAGCCTGAGAAACACCTCTCATCAGCACAGCACTGCAGACTCTGGAGGTTCACAGCACGTAACAACTTCTCCATCCAATTTTCCCTGAGCAGGCAAGGACTCCTGGGTACTTTGAGGGACTCCTATGCCCAGCTCCCACTTCACTGACTGGCCCTGTGAATCCAAACCTCATAAGGTGCTTTGAAATTCCCACCTGTAAGTGGCACATTTCTGTGCCTATTAATTAGCCAAATTCCTTCCATTTCACTGGAATGCTCTTTTCATTTGTTTTGTATTTGTGCAGTACATGAAGAATAGTCCAGGGTTTGCATTTGAACCAATATCAGTTCCCTACCCTACACAAATAACCAGTTCCCATGTACAACCCAAATATTCGTATCTGCTTTTAAAGGCTGCAGGCTGCACCTAGCGGCACCTGTTGGATTCCTACGTGTAATATGGGGCTGGAAGAAAAACAGATTATCTATTTCAACGTGGAAAAGGGGCACAATCTATTCCCTCTCTGCAAGGGTGATCCTCTGGGCCAGTCTGAGTAAAATTGTTGAAAAAGCAAAGCCTACTTTCTTGCTCTGTACTGCTGCTTAAATCACTTCTATGGCATGCCACTGTCAGTCACTGAGTTTTAATATTACCACAGTAGCATTATGGGAGACTGAGTGCTGAATCAATAAAAAATTAAGGAAATACAGTTTTTATTACACAGTGATATTTGGAATTGATCCCTTAGGCTTTCCAGTCACCTCAGTTTTGTTTTATATGCCTGTGGATGGAGCATTGTGCAAAGTAGTTTGAATGCAGGAACCAATCAGTCGTAATCTAATTTTAAATGGACCACAAGCAAACTAAGAAAATAAAGACAGGCAAGGGCATCATGTTGACAGATGTGCCTATGGTATATTGTATCTCTGCTCTGCCTAACTAGGAAAAATACTCTCTTAAATTGTTTTATCTATGTATAATGCCAATAACAAGAACAATAAGAGGGAAACTTGGTTTCTGAAGGGACATGAAGAATAAATTTCTTTAAAAAACGTGAAAGGAAAAAATAATATAATCTTTTCTTGGCCTCACTTGTAAAATGCTAAACTAACAACCAATAAGCATATGAAAAGCACAGAATGAGCAGCATGAATCTTTTACTTGTTCAAGTTAACAAGGATTTCTCTCTGAGGCCAAAATCCAATTGTTCCTCTGACTCCTCAAGCGAAGGGGCTACAATTTGCCTGGAGGAATTGTGGAGGAACAAAGAGATTGCGATAACCAGCAGGTAGTTACACGCAGCGCGGTGCACAGCTTTCTGCAACTTCACCTCATGCTGCACTCCTAATTAATTTCAACTGCTTTCACCTGCTATTTGCAATTATGATTTTCTTTTTCATTCCTACCACCATGAGCTCTTACAGCTGACCAGTCCTTCACTTGCTTAATCCAGTTTGCACCGCTCCATGAAGCAGGTCCTTAAATCATGACCTCCTCACTGCGAGACAGCAGCACTGAGCCGTCAGCCGTGCTCCCCATGGCCGAAATCTGACTCCCCCAAGCAGCAACGTCCTCAGTCTCAGCATAATATGTTTGAATACTTAAAGCTTCAGCCTCTGCTTGTTCCTCTGGGAGGGCTGATGGTCTCTGTGACAAGTCCATCTTCCTCCTGCCAACCCACGGGTGATTTGCCCACACATCAGAAATGAGCTCAAGTGCCTTAGTGTGCCTTAGACCTGACCCTTTCTGAGTCAGCAGCTTTCTTTGGTCCTTTACTGAATTTGCACTTTTTACCTCTTTGTGGAGTCACCCATCGCTGTAATTTCTGCTCTGTCCTGGCTCAAAGGCCTGCATTTGCTTCTTAAACACAAAGAAAACAGAATTAGAGGCTTGTCTATAAATTTAAGACCCAGTTAGTATAGGACGCTACCACAGTGCATTAAGAGCCGTCACTCCAGACTTACTGAAATACATCTACCATAATATGCACAAGAAGTTACATTGCCACAGGGGCTCAACTTCAGGAAACACTTTAGAAACTTATATTTTCCTAACACCAAAAAATATAGCGGTTACATTGAGGTGGTTCAGCAGTCAATCTCCCTGGATGAAAAAATAGATAAAGTGAACGAATCGCCAAGCTAAATATTCATCATGGCTTCACTACCAGTAATCACGACCACATTTCATTTTTCTCTGCAGATACCAGCTTGACCATTAATGCTGACTGCTGGTATTCTGAAAAATGAACAAGCCAAAGCAGAAACTGAAAACGCTTTTGAGGCAAATAACACACAAGTTAATAATATCCAGGAGGCAAGAATAAAAATAAAGCCGAAAAAACCTCACCTGCAACCATGAAAGAAAGCTTCTCTAGTTAAAAAGGAAAAAATATCCACTTAAAATGTGAGCTGTAAAATTAATTTTAAAATTCAATCACAAATGGAAAGCTGACGGCTATGGTCTCAAGGAGCATAAATCAACAACAAGGAAGAGCAGACAATCCAAAAAAGAAACCTAAATGTATCAATGAAAATTCTTTGACTGGTAGAATAATAAAAATATGGACATTTAATATAATAACATTACATTAAACCTTAGCAAGGCTGCAGATTTCATAATAGATAAGAATGGAAAAATTGTCAAACATCATGCAGAAATAAACAGCAAAAATTTCTGTTCCATATTTAAAATGATGGAAAATTTGTTCATCTTTTACAGTGACAGGGCAACACTTTCTATTCCAACAGTAACAGATATTAAACAACCAATAAATGTAAACATTTAAGTGTGAGATTGAATAATTTGCTATCCAGACTATTAGAACAACTGACAAAGATCCCTCTGAACCAGCCACATTCTTTTCAAATCATCTGTATTCAATGAGGAAGCCTCAAAGGAGCCTCAAGAAATTCACCCCAGTACAGAGAAGGTTTCACAGGGTGACCACAGCAAGTCCCCCTCCACACCCAGGGGCTGGGTTCTCGTCCCTACCCCTCCCCAAATCAATGGGAAAAGGCATTTCTACACAATTTCTTGGCTTTGAAAAGTCTTTGCTGTCAATGTGCTTGATTTCCCTGTTCTCCACTCCACCTTGGAGGACGCTATTTGTTAAATGACTCCTACTTGAGAGTCTGTGAATCTATTTTGATCGGATTTGATTATCACATATAAACCTCAGAGCACTTGGGCTGGCCAGGAATATAGATACAATTATTAGTAGTAACAAACATTAAGCAAAGCTGCTCTGACTTACTGAAAAAGGGCTTTTCAAGCACCAGCCAAGCAACTGCTTTCACTTTGCTTTCCTGCCCCCCACTTGTGCAGAGGATGCTCTGCTGAGGGAAAAGCTGGACCACCTTCACCCAGAGTCCAAGGTTGACTTTTCTACACATTTGCCCTCTCGCTTAAGTTATGCCAGCCCATCTGCAGGCATCGCTAATCCTCTCGTTAGCTAGCAACTGGTAGCTCAGCTCTGCTCTGCTGTGCTCAGTATTAGACAGATCAGCCAAGTATTGATGCAGCATCACTGAGGAGAATCTAGATTGTTTTTTTTCCCATGCTCCCTCCTTTTGAAACTTAAAATACATGCTGGAAATAATTTCAAGGGCTGCTGAGCATTGCCACTGGGGGAATGCAAGGGGCTTTCAACATTAAGACTCAAAGACAGTTGGAAATTTGCAAGTGGTTGCCTTTGAAATTAGATTTTGAGGCTAAATTCAAAGAAGCCCCTGCAGCTTGTCCCACTCCCTGCAAATACACAGGGCACTTATGACAGCGGCTAAACTAAAGCTCTTCTCTCTTGCTGGGTTCAGCTCACCGTGTCTCATCCCAGAGCCTTGGCCTAACCAAAGGCAGCCAACTGATGGGCTGTGGGGGGTGCGTTGGCATCAGTGCTGGATCTGCATCAGCACCAGCCAGGGGAAGCCAAGCCAACACTTCACAGTGCCGGCAAAGCCACACCGAGAGAAAAGTGCAGGACAGCTCATGTTTGCTGCTTGCACAAACTGCAGCCCAAATTTCTTCGAAACAAACTCAACAGCGGAGTCAGGATGGGGAAAGCTCACCTACAGCATCTCCATCCCACCAGGTTCTGGATCACTGGAGACAACCGCGAGGCACCAGATGCTCGTGCACATCTTCTGTTTTTATTTACCATCTCTGTTTCAGCAGCACACAGAGGTCTCCAACAGGAGCCAGATCTGCCTCTCTTACACCCTTTTAAAAATAAATCCTTCCACAAAGCATTGGTGCTTGGGCCAGCCAAAGTAGACCAAAAGTGTTATAAAGCCAATGGTAAAGCAGGAAAAAAACAAGGAGGAACATGCTAAAGTGCACAGAAGTCATCTGTGGCAGAAGCCAAAACTAAAGCCAGGCATCCTCAGCTCCATCTTCAAGCTCAAAGCGGATTTTAATCCATTTACCCAATTTCCCCCATGCTCCTCAGCCCTCTGAGGCACAACAGTGCCACGTCTCCAACTAAATAAAGGAAAGCAATGTAGTGCCAGAAGCAGAGCTGGTAGGAACTGTCTTTGTACAGCATGTTGTGTTTCATTCTTGGTACCAATTTTCATTCATGTAATATGTTTTTAAATTACAAATTTCCATATTTTGTCTTCCTGTAGCCTAAAGTAGCTCAGCAACATCTGCTTCCGTGCAATCTCCACTTTCACACAACGAGTGGAGGAGACGTGCCAAGTCATCCTCATGGAGAAGTCACTTAATTTTGGTTTGTAAAGCCAAATCTCGTGCGATCTCCATAATTACCAATCAATTTTACATAAATAGCAAAATTAAGCCCTATTATTCTCATTTACCACGACATTAAAGGAATTAATTAAACATGGTAAAAGTGCTGATGTCTGCCAAATTGTTACTTCCAACAGCTAAAAACAAAATCAGGAATGATATGCAGACAGGAGAAGAAAAGCAGCTTTCCATCCAGCAACTCAGTGAACTATTGCAAGGAAGACCGTAAACAACGCTTACGCATGGGGCTTCTCCATCCGAGCACCGGGACAAGAAAGACGCGTTCTTTGTTATGGAGGGAAAAAACAACTCTGGAAACAATCCCCTTGGTTTTGTTTTTGCAAAACAGAAAAGGCCCTGGGGACTGGTAACAACAGGCTTCGACAAGAATGGCTCTTTCAAACTTGGATTTGTCAAAGGACTGCTGCTCTGTAATTATCATGAATGGTTTTAGCTAAACATCTCAAAGGAACAAAAGAGGGTGCGAACACTCGGAGACAAATTGCGACCACAGGAAATCTTTGCAGGTGGCTGGATAAGAGCGGGGAGAGAGACTTCCCAAAGTGCGGGAGCAAGGGTTGGAAAAATAGGGAAAAACTGAAGTAAACGTTGAAGGGCTTTGAAACTCCAGCGTCTTCTGTCCTAATGAAGATGCATCAACAGGCTGGTTACAGTCATAAGACAAATGCATTACTGCAAGCAGTGTTTGAAAGACACTTGCAATTACAGCTGCTCTGGAACAATGAAATATATACTGTTCCTTAAATAAACTGAAAAAATGATAACCTCTTTTAACTGTCATGGTGTAGTAGAGAGATCTTCATATCTTCCTTAATGAGATTTTTATTGCCAGTGTAAATTTGTCTTGAACTGAATTTTTGTCTTGGGAACTCTGAATTATGTTATACCGAGTTGTTCCTGGTAAGCATGTAGGCTTGCACACATTTTTTGCTGTGAAAATGGCTCCTTCTGGCAAACTGAAAGCAATTGAAGCTCAATTTAATTAGCTGCCTTCTGTAAATATGCCATTATTCTTCAAGCTCAGTGCTGGAGTTATATTTACAAAGGGAACAGATAGCAATAATTATTTTGGGCCGTAGTTAGTCAGTATTAGTTAATGCCTGAGTATAATTGAGAGGAAATTAAGACAAGTGTAGTCTTTGGGGGGGAAACAAGATAATGTATCTACAGCAGTATAGACACTGCACCTGTATGTTCCTTCTTGGGCTGGAATGTGCAAAAAGTTTGAGCTAAAAAACCCCAAATGTCTGCCATGTGCTTTGGAACTAGAGAGGGTTAACTTTAATCACCTTACATTTTTGTTCATTAAAAAGCTGGTGGATTTTTTAAATTACTCCTGCAAACTTTGTTCTTTGAGTTTCCATTTGCTTCTCAGTTACGGTCCCATGAATGTACAGCCATTGCCACATTTCTCCTTGCTGAGGAAAGGAGCGCTGGCTCTGAAAGCTGCAGCAGAGCATCCCCAGCTTAAAGACGCTGAGCTGTTTGGGAAGGTTTTGCAGTGCCGGAGGGCCCCTTCACTGAGCTGCTTGGGAAGGTTTTGCAGTGCCGGAGGGCCCCTGCATGGCTCAAGGCAGAGGGTTCCTGCTCCAATGGCATTCCATGGATCTCTGAAATAAGAGAATACTTTCCAGTGTCTGTCTTAAGAGCGAACGTGATTCTTTGAACTAAGCAACTGCCCCATAGTCCTTTTCATGGGTCTGGATACATTATTCAAATTAACTCTCAGAACAGATTAGTTTAATTGCATCACTATGTAGATGCTTCTATTTAGAATTAAAGAGGCCTTAATTCAATTTACCTTAATCCACTTTCAAAGTAAATTATAGCAAATGAAGACTTCACTAATTCTGAATGATTGTTCACACTTAGGTTAAATACAGTTTAACTAATTCTCTTTAAATGTATGTATTTGCTTAGTTTTCATTACTTTCCCTTTATGTCAGCACAACACATGTTCCCCCCTTCTTTGGACTTTGCAAGTGGCAAGCCATAAGCGAAAAACTAAAAAATAAGCAGTCAGATACTGCATTCCTTGATGGAGCAAACGTTCTTGAAAAAATTTACGTGATTTTTTTTTTCTGCATAGGGTTTAGCAAATTGGAGTTCTTGAATAAATTTACGTGATTTTTTTTTCTGCATAGGGTTTAGCAAATTGGGCCCACTGTTTCCATGCTGGAAGTGGACACTGTAGGAAGACGATGGTCCATGGGTCCATGCTGGAGGTCAATGCACGCTGTAGGATGAGGATGGTTTTGAGATTAGCTTATTGCACCAAGCAATAGAAGAGTGTTTGAGATTCACATTTCCAACAAAAGCTCTCTCTGCCATACTGGGCAAGCCCAGAGGGTATGTAATGAGTGAGGAACGTGCCTGGTCCATCAGCATCAAACTCCTGGGATCTTGCACTGGCAGCTGCTGTGCTAAATGCTTTCTGGCTTCAGGGCTTGCTTGCTGGCTGTGCTGCCTTGCACGTTGGAGAAACTGCCTCCAGTTCGCTGCTCCTCAGCATCTCCTTGAAGATGGGGTCAGGAACCATTTATTTTCACCTGCTCATTGCCTGTCCAAGTCATTGGCTCAGGATTCTTCATGTGGTCATGCAAAACACGAGAACCACGGGAACCTACCATACACACACAGTGCATCCCCACACAAGCATGGGGCTGGCTCAGGTGAGCCATGTCACGCCATCCCTCTCCCCAAAGCTCCCCAGTAGAATGAACCAGGGCTCACAGCACCCTTCTCCCAAACACACTCTGTCCACAGTCTTCCTTTAAACTTGAAATCATAGGTTTTTCGCTGAACTTAATGGTTGGCTAATCAGCATCTCTAGAAGCAATTCACAACAGTACCTAATCTGCAGGTGGTGAGTTAATGGGGTTTGAGTAGCAAGACACTGACAAGCCAGAAAGTACCCAAGCTCCATCAGTGCAACTAACGCCTGTGCTATTTCCATGCTACAGAGCTCTACAGCAAATCAAAGGACCCCCAGGGTACCTATTCAACAAGGAACAAATTCTCACTTCAGCCATTATGTAAATGAAATGCTAAAAATGTTCTTTTGTTCCTCTGAGGTATTAGTACTACTAATGCAAAGTGCACAAACTTCATAATCAAGTAAAATATTATCTTGTGGCACTTGCAAAGTTTATGGACTACAACTCTGGGAGTCTCTGAATGCTCAGAGAGCTTTAGACGTCTTTTTGCCAAAGTTTAGACAAAAAGTGTTTTCATAATTTAAAATTCTGTTGTAAGGCGGGATGGGAAATGGCATGCATCTGGCATGTAGCTACTTAGAAATGAAGAGTTAGTACAATAACAATAAAAGAAGATCTAGTGTATCTGAGCACACATGGTTTCTCCTTTGTGTAACTTATGATTTCACAGCACCCTGCCAAAGCTGAGCTGAACTATGAATACTAACTATTCTAGTCTTCAA
This sequence comes from Mesitornis unicolor, assembly GCF_000695765.1. Classification (NCBI taxonomy): domain Eukaryota; kingdom Metazoa; phylum Chordata; class Aves; order Mesitornithiformes; family Mesitornithidae; genus Mesitornis; species Mesitornis unicolor. The sequence continues at coordinate 115,330 of NW_010162985.1, forward strand.
GAGTTATAGTGCAGGAAATTCACACCTCTGCATGCTTTCCCCTAGCTGTCACTCAGGCTGCTCCTTGTGAAAGACCTGAATCCAAAAGCCAGCTTTGGACATTAATTTGACAGCAGATGGATCAGATAGATTGGACCCCCATTCTAGCAGTACAAAGCAGGAATACATTGCCACAGCACATACTGAATTGCTGTGGTGCCTGATTTACAGCAGAATAGCCCCATTTGCCCTGGCTAGCGGCACCATGGACTGGCGAGGATCTGCAGACCCACAGGCTCTCACAGACACGTTCATCCTGATGGGCACAGTAGCTCTGCAGAGAGCCATGCACAGCACAAAAGCCATGAGAAATCAGTAAGAAGTGCCACTTTCATATCAGCACCAAACTTCAACCCAGCAGCAGACTACAGAGAACTGCCTCTGAACAACAAACCCTTATCTGCTCACACGGCTTCCACCTGCTGACAAAGCTGATAAAACATCCAAGACAGATCTTCATAGAAACAACTGATACTCTAATGTCTCCCAGAAAATACGTTCATCACAGACAGCACCCTGCTAATTTAAGTTTCTTCCCTGCGCTCAACTTTACCCAGAGCACTTAATAATGAAATGGAGTGCTACAGCTGTACTCAGCAAGATGTGAAAGCAGTCCCGAACAAGTGTCATCAACACTGATGCAAGTGTCCCCCATGTCAAAATGTTAGTACACCAGCCACATTGGGAAATTTGGCTCTAGCCTTCACAAAATCCTTCTGAGAAAGCTGTAAGATGTTCTAGCACTCAGAAAGGAGCACAGGAGGAGGAAGGCAATCCTCCACTCCAGGTGCTGGTACATGTTCAGACTCAGATAATACTCCAAGGGAGATGGTGAAGAATGCAGCGCTGCATCCAAAGGAGAGACCCTGAAGACAACAGGTACAGATCACTGCTTCCTGGGGAGATGAGCTGCAGCTGGGGGCGTAGATGGGGCTAAGCAAGGTGAAGGACATGGGATAGGGTTTCCAGAGAGAGAGGCTAGGACAGAGTAGGGAGTGGCTTTCAAAGTCAGGGCATGGACTTGATAGAAAGATCAAGAAGGGTTCAGAGCACAGTGGGTCGAACCAAAAGCAGCAGAGGCACGAGGTCAGCCTGGCTGCCAAGAGCTATGAACCAGCAGGCAGGGAGAGAGCCTGAGAGCTGCTGGTTACTCCTCTCAGCAGAGTGGTAGCTCTTACCGAGCAATGCAGCCACAACACTTCTTTCCATACCTCGGAGTAATTCCAACTAGAGCATTAAATGGTTTTAACACAGGAATAAGTAGCAATGGACTGAGAAGGGCTTTCTGGGCAGCGAGTCCAGGCTCCTACAGGACTCACTCCTGTAATCCCTTTCACACCCTGAGGATGCTCCATCGAAAATCCAGCTCTCTTCTTTTTTGCCTGACTGCTCCTACTGAGTCCTCATCCCAGAACTGCCCTGACCAGACATGAGAAAGCTTCCAGCATCCTCAATTAAGTCATGACAAATCTACCCCCCTTTGTTCTCCTGCTAACATTCTCCTCAGCTGAAACAGCTCTTTCCCAGCACTTGGGTTTTTGCCCCTTGGTGCGCTCATAGGAAGCAAACTAATCCCTTCTCAGCTTTTGTTTTGCTTGGCTAAGGAGGTCAAGCTGAAGTTTAAATCTATTTGTTAGCTAAGACTTTGTAGCAGTTCCCATTAGTTTTTAAATAGAGCTAAATGATGTGATAGCAGCCACTGTTTTTTCCTGCTATAGGCACAAAACTAGAAATGTAGACACCTGGTAAATGAAATACATACAGGATGGTAAACACAGGAACCCAAAGCTCACTTCTACTGCTTACCTTGTGTAACCAGGTAGGATGGTTGAGCTGAAGCCAAATTTAGCCCTTTTAAAATGGAAGGAAGCCTGTCAAACACACATGCCTTGCTAATATCCAACACCTATATTCAGAGGAAGATATTTACATTTCTGTTAGATCTGCTTTGCAATTAAAACCTTCAAATGCTTTGGAAATGTTATGATTGAACACCAGACACCTTGGACACAGAGACAGACAAATGGATGAAGGGCTGCAGTACAGGGAGGTCACAGCAGTCCAGTCACAGAGGAAAATCAGAAGATGTCCAATGGACATACCCTGGAGCAAGGAAGTTTGGGGAGCAAGCAGAGATGCACAGACCAGCAAGGCACAGAGAACTGGAAAATTATGCCATTGCCCCATCAATGAAGCCAAGAGAGAGACAAGAAAACCTAAGAAGGGCTAAATTCCCATTAGCTTGCAGGGGCCAGATGCTGACCTCTTTTAATCCAGACTTACATGGGTGCAATAACTGTTACAGATGAGCAGCGGGTAGTTAAGGACAGGCACAGCCATGAGCACGTAACTTGGAGCAGGGCTGTGCTGCACACAGCAGCAGAGCTGTCTCAGCTCCACTGCTGTAACATAGACGAAAATGTGCCATTAAATGTTATTCCGCTCAGCACTGCCATATATAAAAATGTTTTTCCAAGATACAATTCACTACAAAAAGAGTTGAGTACATTTCTCTGTCACAGCAAGAAAAAAAATATGGGTAGTTAGGTTTAAAGGAGAAGAAAGCATGTGCCCTGCTTTCTGACCCTGGTTTTTGTTTATTGTTTGGATCCTACACCGTATTTTTCTCTTTTTCTCCTTCAATTATTTATTAAGAAAAAAAAAAAAGAGAGAGAGATGGAGAAGGGTTCTCTGTTCTTGTTTGTGCCACCGCTCCTGGCTGCTGCTGTGGGAATACTGCTAACAGCAGCTACTAGTGTTTTATTAAAAATAATAAAGTATATCATTATCAAAAAATAGCAATGTGATCAAAAGGATTATTCTCTTATGCCCTTATCTGAGTTGTAACTGTAAATTAGAGCCCAGATAAAAACAATCTACTGTAGAACATATAAAGTTTAGAAAAGCTGATATATTTCTATATAAAGTGTTCGGTTAATCTTATATATATATTACAGAACAGCCCTATCCCCGAAACTGCGAATCTCACATATATTTTTTATACTGAACCTTTTGTTCTGTGTTTTATAGACGCACAGGGGGCTGATCGGCTTAACTCTATTGACTTTCGTAGCAGCTCTGGATCCGGCCCCGCTCCTATTGCGATGCAAAACCTCCCCCTCCGCCCGCAGCCCTCTTGAGCAGGAACACTGCTCCATCTGCTGGGCTCCCGCACAAGGGACAAGGAGAGGGCGAGGGCTGAAGTAATATTCGGTGCGAGCCATAAATTGGAGGCATATTGACGCCTGGCACCGGGGTGTTCAATCTGTCAAGGCAGCCAAAGTCAAACGCAGGGAGCGCGCATCGTGCGTCTTCCTAAAACACGCGTTGTCCTTCTGGCAAGCGATGGGACGCAAACCGCGGCTTCACAAATAGAAGCGACTGCACACATAAACATCCCTTGCACGTATTATCATTCACAACTCCTGCCTGATGCTCTGTGCAAGCGCACATAGCTATGCCAATGCTCCCGATGTACAATAACGCCTTACAGGTTCTCTCACTTGCCAAAAATCACAACCCCTCTGCCACAACCCATTTTCTGACCGCTCCCTTTGGTTAAAACATTGCTGCTTGTTTGCAGATAAATATTTTCCTTATTTTCAGCCCACAGCATCGATAGTTCTCAGCTACTGCTAGCATTTCTCCTCCACTACCTGCTCTCTTTTCTAGCATCTCATATATGTATTCCATAGATTATATAGTCAAAATGGACCTAAGGCACAGCCAAACAGATACAGCTCTTCGAGTTCTTGATCTTTCAAATGCGGGCCACTTGTATCTCTCCCTCCCCTTCACACATTCTGTTAAAAATGAGCATGAGTTAGAGGACTCAAATGGTGTCTTCCTCTAGCAGTCTTAACATGGCTTTACATTGAAATACTTTGTTTTAATACCCTTATTTGAAAAAAAAAGGGAAAAAATCCCTGTCTTGATTATTATTCAAAGCATATTCAATGATTCAAGTAAGAAAAAAAATTAAACATTTGCATTCAACTTCTGCTTTTATTATGCTGTATTCTCTTCCTGCATTTCTCATGCACTGGCTCAGCCAGCGCAAAAGATAGAAACTGACTTCTTGGCTTTGTTTTTACTTCCAGTCACCTTATAGTCAATTCACTTCAGGGTCCTTTTTCATTAGCATAAAGTGGTAACATCTGGATTGCAAATGCTGCAGGGCAGCGTTCATTTATGTAAAAAATGTTCCTGCT
>NW_010162985.1:119610-167198 GCF_000695765.1 Mesitornis unicolor
AGGAACAAAAGAAATTCATTTACAGAGGAGTTTTTCTGAACCCAGCAGCTAGCAGAGGTTGAGAACAATATCCAAGCAGAGGGACAGTGTGACCTGGTGACCCATCTGTAACACTCACAGATGGTTTGAAACCCAGAAGTTTGGGATATGAAGATTGCCAGACAAATTGTTGGGGAGAACCTCTTGCAGCCAGAAGCATTTGCAGAAGCCCAGGCTGTGGGCAAGCAGGGGGGGCACTGCTATTGCATGGGGGGAGGGCACTGCCCATCACACCACCACAGAAACAGAGATTATCTGGGAGCTCGCTGATCTGCAGGAGGAAAATAACAGGTGGCAAGTGAAGGGAGCTCAGAGATGATGAAGTGAACTGTTTTTATGTATCCAGGATGCATAGTAAAGCAGCAGTCTTAATACTTATCCCCTAGCATTAAGCATTATATTGATGGAGTGACTTTTTGGTCAGAAGCCATCTGCTGTTTCCATGGGTAAGAGTCTAAAAGAATCTGCAAAGCTGGCTATCAAAACAGGAAAAGTTTCATTTGGCTGTGGGTGTTTTCATGAGGCACCAGAACAGCAACCACACCGAGATGGAAAATAAATCCCTTTCTGAAACAAATCAGAGTGCACAAGACATCATGCTGTCAAGGCCCCAGGGTGAAGAGAGTGACATTTGCTCACATTAGCTGCCCTTTGAGATGCAGAAGGCAAAGGTCTGGTCTTCCTGGGAGAACTTGGAGAACTGCTGATGTCTCCAGCTCTGAGATGGGCAGGCATTGTACTTGCTGGGTTTATGGATTTCAGATCTGGTAAGGAGAGAGACAGAAAGGAGAGACAGGACAAGGACAGCTTGGAGGGGAAGAAAAGATAGAGCAGGACAGGAGAGACAGGCACCAGGGAAGGCAGGGGATGAGTTATGAGTCACTGCCAGTGATTGCGGCGGGAACAGCAAGAAGTCAACCACAGGGTGGCTGCCATCCCACAATGCCATCTGGGGAACAAGGTGCTGGGGCCAAGGCACCCCAAGGCCTGTCCCACAGCAGCATAGCCCTGAGGAGAGGCAGGACCTTGTGCACATCCTCTGTGTCTTTAGGGTGAGTCAGGGAGGGTGAGGCATGGGAAGAGAGTGATGTGCTTGCCTGCAAACAAGTTCAAAATGAATACACATCACCCCACCGACTGCCTCCATGTGCCCCAGCCCAATGGCCTCTCAGTTTTGGAGCAACGAATGCACCATATGTCAAAGTGCTGTGCTCCTGACCATGCTGTGGAGTCTGGGACATTGTGGGGCATCCCCAGTGTGTCACAGCCTGCTTTAAATGCCACAAGAAGGGCTCAGCCATGGAAGGCCATGCTCGGGATGCAGGTGTGCCCCAGGGTGATCACCTTCAGATGCAGAGGGCATTCATCCCTGCCCAAGCAGTCACCACGGCAGAATTAACAGCAGTGTTTAAAGGTGAAATAGTGCCTTGCAGAGCTGCTGTTACATAGCCCCAGAGCTGACAGCGTGAGAGAAGAGCTCCAGTCGCAGGTAGGAAGATGGGCAGCCTTTCAAATTTTTGAGAAGGTTGCGACAGGGGCAGAGGGAGGGTGAAGACAGGACAGCCTGGCAGGAGCAGGCAGGATTGCTCCTCTGCTGTCACTGCCCTGGCACAGAGCAGCCAAATCCCTTCAGTTGTCAAACGTGCGCTATGCTATTGTTAATGATGCTATTACTTACCATATGTTTAGCAGTATGGCTGGATTTATTCAGCTTATTCAAATGCGGGATTGAACGTTTTGGTTGTAGCACGCGGCCTCAGGCTCAGGAGGGTTTGAACTGTGGGAGAAAGCAAAAGCTATTGCAGAGGAGGAAAAATGTTGGTTACTTAACAAGGTCAATAGCATAAATTCTTATTTTGTTTACTTCAGAGAGCACAGAAGCCAATGTTTACACCCTGTTTCTGTTAATTACTTTCAGAGTAGGCTGTAAAATCATTTGCTCTCCTACCTAAAATTGTGCTTTATGCTGCTAAAAAGAGCTTCCAGCCATATCACCCAGAAATGACTACACTCTGTGGACAGATAAATTGATTCTTTTATATCATCATGGATGGGGTCAAGTCATAATAGTCAGAGCCAGTGCTTGCAGGACCTGGAACATTGGTTCAGCCACTTGAAAATGAAAAGGTTATTTGTAAAATTTAGATTCGGGTTCAGCTTTCAAACCCAAAGATTTGGGTTATCCAGTGGGAAGAGCTTGTTAAGCATGGGCTTGCTTTGGTTTATCTCTTAATCACAGGTGCTCTCATCGATTCCACATAAACCTGTGTTCTGCATTTTCAAAAAGCAAGGCCTGGTAATTGCTGAAAGTACCACAACATTCCAGAAAAATCTGTAAACAAAATCTTACCGAAAATCGTATCTGTTTGAAAGAGAAATAAACCCAGGAATTGTCTTGTTTCCCTTTCCCTGCTGCTGTGAAACAGATGTGACCACCTAACCCATACAATATCGCCATTGGATTCTCACCCAGTACAACCAGTTTAATTCCCACAATTTTCTTGTTACCAGAACTTGCTCTGGTAACCAGGTGCTCGCAGCTCAGAATATCCTGCAGCTGTGGCTGCTCTCACAGAAGAATGCAGCACACCAGCCTCTTTTACCTTGCCAGTGTCATATTCTGGCTCTTCTTCAATGTACCCAAGCATGGCTCTAAATCCATCACCTGCCCAGACCCTTATTTTTATTCTGGCAGTCCTTACTAACAATAGTTGACAGATAGGAAACATCTTCCAAAATTACCTTAAAAAATATTATCCTATTGCAAGTCCTTAATAAAATCAGTAAAATTCAGAGCCTGTATAAAATGCAGCTGGTTTGCAGTTTGACTGGATCATGTAGTGAAGAGAAAAGCAAACAGAAAAACTGCAGAATGGTAAGTGTAAGCATAGCGTTTTCCAAAGCAGCAAGAAACCTTGCAGGACCTCTCCGGCTATTAAACATAAAATATCCTTCAAGATATTAACTCATCTCAGAATAAACTGTTCTTGTTCAGTGCCCATGAACAACGCCTTTACTGCCCATGGTTTCCAAGGGACAGACGTGGCAGTAATTAGTGGGGCGTAAAAATCAATTCTGATGACTCAAAAGACAATCGGTGATTGAGGCAGTGACAGTGCCTGGCATAACAACCAAGGAGATGAAGATACAGCACTCAATGCCTCTAATCCTCTGTTTGCTTCTGCTAGAAGGGTGTAATAGGTCCATACTTGCTAGCAGTGCATTGACAATACAGGGAACCAAATACTCACCTCATGCAGAATACAAATCCAAATCAATTCCAGTTACAGGCCTGGGAACATGACATCCCAACACCTGCTAGATAACAGGGGAACATTTCATACCTCATTTTAGTGGATCTTCAAAACAGAAAGCCCATCGACTTCTTCAAGACTTAAAAGGTACATTTGGCAGAAAAGAGCAGCCATCAAGCAAATTTGCAGCAAAAAGCGTGAACAAAACCAGCAAGTTTCTGCTGCAAGCAACATCATGAGCTCTCCGTAGATAGCGTTGTAATTTACCCAAAGCATCCCTAGCCCGGCTGAGAAGGCCCCTGTTTCACAAGAGCACACTGCACAGACAGCCCCAAGAGGCACCTAATCAATGGATGATACAAGGACGGGTCTTGCAGTGCCAGATCTTGGTTAAAACAGAAAATGTGTCTTTTTCAGAGCGGCTGCAAGGCCAAGGTGCTTTGTAGCATATACAAAACACACATTAAGTAACTCGATGTCTTTACTACTATGAGCCAATACAACACAACCATTTGAAAACAACAGCTCCTCGGTAGCTGCCTTCATTACTTTTACCTTCACACACAATGCTGCACATGTGGCGCTGCCAGCGTGAAGCCAAATGACAGAGAAGCAAAGCCTCAACCCATTTGTAATCCTGTTTGTAACAGCAAAACATCCTCAAGGGGAACGTGAAGGCAGCTTCATGTGTTTTGGTGCCCTGGTGCTGCCGGTCAGGCAGGACCAGCCCTGCGGTGGAGACCAGGCTCTGAACACCCCGTTTCCACACACTGCTCCAAGCACAGTCCCACTTCCATTACATCTGGGGTGTAAAAAATTAATGGCATAAAGAAATTTCAGGCATAAGGGCAGAAAATAGAAAACTACTGGTTATATAGAACAGGGAGAGGCGTAAAAAGAAATCTTAATAAGACATTTCCTTTGGGTCAAGATCTAAAGTCTGGCTTAGTGAGGTAAAAGGCACCAAGAAAGAACAGTAACAGATGCAAAAGCATCTGGGACTGAAAACACAAGGAAAAAAGAAGAAAAAAAGGGGAAAAAAAGAAGCATTTCAGACCTTAAAGTAGAAACTTAATAGTAGCAGGCTGTTCTTTAGCAAAAATACTGCTTTGATCTGTCATAGCTCTGCCTATGGGTGTGCTATCCCAAGCATTTCAAAGAAATCTCTTATCATTGTGTACCTGCCTCAGAGAAATCATACCACTGAAGGAACAAAAAGGTTGATAGTTATTTTAATTGAATTTGTTTTCAATTTATTTTCAAGCTGTCTAGGGAAAACCCTTTACACGTGCATTGTTTGATTTGTTTTTAACTTTGGTGCCATTATCCCTAATAATGAAGCTTTTAAGGCATTTTAAGACTGTTTGTCAAAAAAGTTACTCACATTGACCGGATCAATACCTACAAAAGCATATGAAAGCAGGAAATAAATACGGATTTTAAAAAGCCAGCATTATTTTACAGAACTTGGGTTTTGTTGTGACCTCAGATGCTCAGCATGAATTGCCAGGAGTTAATATGCCAGGGGATTATTTTCCAGCATCCTTTAATGCAGACTACCTGCATGGGGTCTCTTTTTCAAAGGTGCTGAACACTTCCAGCTCACGCTGCTCCCTGCGTTAAGCCCGGGGACAAACCAGGTCAGAAGGACTCCTTGAATGAGATTAACAGTAAAGCCGGGATTTGTGTTACAATAGGTTAATTAGTTTTCTAGGTAGTTAGCTAATAGTTCTTTTCAATTTTATAACAAACCAAAGGTGTATGAGCTGTGGAGCTGCCGGAAAGGGCAAGGAAGGGCTGTAGGGCAGCTATGCTCCTCTTCTGCAGACTCCCACCGACTCCAGTGGGATTTGGGATGAACCACAACAGCTCTTCCCACGCAAGCCCCTTGTGCTGCCCTGAAGTACAAAGGGATCCTGTAATCCCCTGCTCAGAGCATCCTCCCCCGCTGCCCTTCATGCTCAGACCTGGGGATCTGTGCTCTGCTGTATCAGACCTTTTTGGAAACCTCTTCCTCTCTGTTCAGCAAGCCCCGTTGGTCGAGCGGTGCCAAGGGCAAGGCACCAGAGGGCAGGGCACAGATGGGTGGGAGCTGGGATGGTCGCATACCGGGATGGTCACATACTATGGCACAGCCCACTCTCTGCCCAGGCCTGTGAGCTCCTCGCCTCCTGCTTCTCCACATCCATTTCTTTTCAGCTCCCTCGTTACCTGCCTCCTTCCCACTCCTTGAATATATCAAATTAGGCAAAACACACTATGGAAGGAGAAACTGAGGGGTTTTTTGTTCCTCTAAAGTGTGCTTTTGTGTTAAGACAAAAAGGTTTTAAAGTTGATCTTTGCACTTCTCAGCTTTTTTCTCCAAGTGATACATGCTTCATTTTTTAAAGATGTTTGGAGTCTTTTAACACCTGGAACACATTTTCATTAATAATAAAAAAGTCTCAGCTAATGTTCTAATGGGCCCTTTCTCTAGCATAGTTTCAGCTCAGTTAATAGCCACATTTGCCTGTGTTGCCTGATGCAACAGCAGTGGCCTATACCCAGATCTTACATTCATTTTCTGTGTATTTAATTCATTTTTTTTCATTTCTTTTCCATGGTGGTAAAACAGCTCGATGACATTAGACAGACAGGCCTCATTTTATGTTATTATTCCAGTGGAAATCTATTAATTTTTCTGCATATGAAATTTTTTGAAAAGCAGAAATGAAAGAACGAAAATAACTTGTAATGAGTTGTTCCTGTCACTCCCTTCCCTTTCCTCTAGCCCCAAAAAGGAAACAAACTGTCAACACCATTAATTTTTAAAATGCCATTTTGAAATTAAATATTGAGATAGGTTTTTAAAACACAGGATAGTTTTAAAAATTAAAGAACAGATAAATAAACTAAGTACTTTTTCAGAGTATTTCTTTTTGGTCACTAAACTATTACTACACATTCCACCTAGCCAGTTTTTCACTTTGATCCAAAATATCCACGATTTACTTAGCTCTACCTTCACCTAAGCAGCAAACCAGAAGTTTTACTAATGTGAAGAGGAATCTATTTGATGTAAGGTCCTTAGGGAAGGACCTGTCATTAGTCACATGTTTGTTCAGCAGAAAGTTCAAATCTTAGTTCACTGCGAGACCACATTGTAACGAGAGTGCCTTATGGCCACGGGATTCATTAGACAGTCTGTATTGGTAGACATAAGAGCAGAAATGCTAATACTGGGCCAAGTTTAAACCCAGAAAATGACACCAGGAAAGTTCATTTGAAGACAGGGGGAATGTCTCAATGCTGCACTAGCGCTGTTGTAAAGCCGTGCCAAGGAGTGCGTGCAGTTCATGCTCTGCGTCCAGCGGGATGGGTGGAAGCTGCAGCTGCCTCCCCGTGCCCTGGGGCAGGTTTCACTGTGTGTCTGCCCCTGGGCATGGAACATGAAAACCGGCTGCAACCTCTTTTGTTACAGGTTTTTCATATCTCCTCATGAAAGCACTAAAGCTGAGGAGTGTTATTACCGTGTCCTTAGATTACACCACCCCTACCTGCATCAAGGAGCACTTCACTGTTTAGGCAGTCCCACTGAGACAGAAAAAAGCCTGGAGAAGTATTAGATATGCAGGAAGGAGCAGCCTGGCCCAAAGTAAATGCCATATGTGGCTCTTTTGAACAGGAAACCTCTATTGCTAGACCTGAGAGAGCAACTCCATCGTCCAGCATCAGCTCTGGCCTTGATCAACCTGCTGCCACAAGGCAAATCTCTGCCAGAGCTTATTGGTGTGGTTGGTGCCAGCACCACAGGATGGAGCCCTGCCATCCTCACACAGGTCTGGGAGAGCAGGGACATGCACCACAACTGTGCAGGCACTTGGTGCTACACCTCAAGACTTTGGTAGACCCCAGATTGAACAAGACCCATGCCGTGGACAGCTATGGGCTCTGGCAGGTGGTCCACTGGCTGGCGTCCATGCTGCGCCAGCAGGAAAACCTTCATGAGTCCCCCTCTCCATCACTTTTATCAACCCAAAAAGGAAGGAAGACGTGTTTCTGGCGTCCCCGGACAGTCATTACCATCACTCCGGTCCCTCAGATGCACACAGGGCACAGCCAGTCCTGGTCCCCTACTTGGGACCAGCACACCTGCATGCGAGCCTCCCTGCTGTCCTCACGGACTGCTGGTTTAGATGCCACCACCATCGCCCTCCCACTTCTGCTTGAATTTCTGTTCCCTGCCATTCGCAGTAGTGAGCAAAGATGCATTACAATTTTCAGGTGCCTAAAGGCTCAGAGAGCTTTCCTAGATATAATCAGCAGAAAAGAAGGATTTTGCATTGAAAGCCAGTGCCAACATCCCTGCAGTGATAACCATCCCTGTATAATTAAAACGAACATTTCATAAAATGTCATCTCCAAGCAGCATATTTTAGATAAAAAAAAAATTAAAAAAACATTTCCAAGATCAAAAGAAGAGAATTATAATTGGGAAAGGGTGGAGGTGGGGGAGGACAGTGTGACAGCCCCAAGAAGTATTAGTATTATTATGAGGCAAAGTTTGCTAAAATGCCAACTGCTCGCCCACAGTGAAAGGAAGCACCAGTTTATTTGTTAATCGCCTTAATTAATTAACTGGCATTGTCCTGGATTTCCTGAAGCTGGGTTTACTGTGGGAATCAATTTTAAAGAGCTTCCAGAAAGAAAATTTAAATTTCTGCTTAAAGACTTTACAGATTAGTAAACAAGAGCCTGCTTCCAAACCGCCTGGACAAAACCACGGCCGTGATTTATGGAAACAGTCTTTTTTTCTCACAGAGTCTGTCGTGATCAGTTATATTGACCTGCTGCACAGCACAAACTTCCTCAAATTAATCCCTCTTTGAACTATAGCAGCTCTGTTAGAAAAACACCCCATCCTGATTATAAAATTGGCAGCGAGGCAGAAGCCAGCATCACCATGATGTGCTGAACCATGGGCTGGCTCTCACCAAAATCCCTGCTTCTTCCCACCACCGATTTGTTCAGGTCCACACTCCACCCACTGCTGGCCTTCCCTTCTGCTAGGCTGATGGGCAGTTTGGCAAGCCCTTGCTCCCTGTACAAGCACTTACAGATGGTGACTGAGTTTTCATTACCAGGGCTGTGATCTTCCAGACTTTCTCAATTAAATGGGTATGAAACAGGCCCTGAGCTTTCTCATGACCCTCTGAGGCTACTCCAGTTCTCAGCATACTTCTCAAGCTTGGGATATAGCTGCACCCAGTGCCGGATATTAGGGCAGCAGCATCTTCCTGAGAGTCATGCTAATAAACACAATAAACTGCTCTATATCTTCTGACCACAACATCACATCAGACTTTCTCCCATCCAACCTGTGCTCCAACTCTTACTTTAATCACTGTTTCCAGTGTTAGCAATCCCTACTCTGTGCATTTTACTACTGATCTCTCTTTGGCCCTAGTAAAATGGATTTTAAAGTTACCCATTTCATGAAATGGTAACAGCAAAAGCACACACACAGAGTTTTCATATTTTGAACTTAAATCTTCTCTTCCTGTGTTGATCAGGGTCCTTTCTTTCCTGGAGCCTTGCAAAAGACTTACATCTTGAACTTAAGTCTTCTCTTCCTATGTTGATCAAGGTCCATTCTTTCCTGGAGCCTTGCAAAAGACTTAGGTGTAGGACGGCACTCGCCTTACTGCAGACTTGACTCATCGAGGCCTGGCAGCCAAAGTCATCCTTTGTGATCAATGGGGAGAAACAGGGGCTTTCATGGTTCATTTCATCTTGCCTGTCTTATTTTCAGACAACAAATGACACCTCTAAAGTGCCAGTTTCCTTCCACTGGCTGTACTAGAAGCTGCATGTGTCCAAACTGAGATGAACACATCTGTGTCAGGTTAGGTGAATCTCACCCTTTGAGTCTAAATATTACACTGCAGATAAATATAGAATAACATGTATGATCTTGTTGAAGTGCTCCAGTAGTAAAACACCCATAAATATGGAAGCGGATACTTCTTTAAATAATTGATTTTAAGTGCAAATTTCAATGTCAGATTCTGCTCTTACACGTGTGTAAGAAGACAAGAGGGAGTAAGGGGTTCTCCCAGCTCAGACCTTGTAAAGGATAGCTGGGAAGCATCGGCCCCTTCCAAAAACAGGCACACGGAGATGGTTGCTCCCTTCTCCAACATGGTCAACACCACAGAATGGGGGTGGAGAATGTGTCCCTCTCCCTGTATATTAATATCTCAGTCCCTTTCTGTCTAGAAGGGCAGGAGAAGATCACAGTCTAGTAGTGTTTTTCTTGTTTTTCTGTTTCATGGAATGGCTCATTTGACAATGGCAAAATTTTCCTTGAGAAAACTAAATTCCATGGAAGAAGGGCTCAACAAATCCTCAAAAAGAAAGCTGAATGGAAAGCACACAGCCATTTTTCATCGGCTTTTTCTAATGTGCAAATACAACAGTTCCCCGCTCCTCCTGGCAGAAGCAGAAGAACAACTAATGAAGCAGTGCTGATCTGCCCAAAACAGAGAACTTCTCAGAAAAATCAAATGGAAAAACCGCTGCAGCCTGGCCGCCGTGCTCACAGCTCACATCAGATAACTGGTTTCTTACCCCACCAGGGAAGCTGCAAGGAAACTGGTAAGAGCTGTGGGGAAGAGGGAGATTTTGCAGAAATCTGTGCACATCGCAGCCCCTGAATATGTGCTTCCACATAGGACTGAAAACGAGACAGTCCTCTGTGCACTGGTGCCTGCTACTCTTGCCTGTTTTGGTATGAATTGGGTACTCTGGCACCAAATATGGGCATTTACGTAAGGAAGGAAAATTTTGGACAAGGCAACAGAAAATCCATGTACTGCACAGAAATGTGGCGAGATCTGAGGAGGGACAAAAGACACAGTGTGGGGAGAGTGGGGAGCAGAGGAAGAGAAGGGAAGAGCAGCATGGCCTCTAGAGGGATGACCTGCATTAACTTCTCATTAAGGTTAACTTCTCATCCTGCTGCTCCACTCGCCTTAGAAGGGACTTCTTCCTCAGCACAGCTTTTTTACTTATCTGACCGTGAAATCCTCTTGAGGAAGCTCTCTAAGCTGGACTCAGTCCTGCAGAGCAGAAGAAACAGCTGCCGGACAATTAGCAGAGCTCTCCAGCATTATGGGGCTTTGCCTAACTTCATCTCCAACAACACGAAGTTTCACCTGGCAGTTGGTCTCTCCTCTGCAAAAATACTCCAGTACAGACACAGATAAGTCATGTGCTGGCCCACTGCCCAGCTTAGTGTTTGGTTTGGCTTCAGCAGTTCAGCCGACACACAGATCTTTCCTTGATTTCCTTCCTCCAGTCTCCCATTTCCCTGATGTCCCTTCTCCTCCTGCCCCACCACTTTCCATCACTGCTCAGCCCACTGCACATCCTCCTCATTCACAGGAAGGGCTGCATCTTGCCCTATTTGGGTCACACAGACCTGCACTGTGCAAGTTATCACCCCAAAACAAAAAGTCAATAGAGCTATTGAGTAGAATACACCAGACCTGACCAGAAAGGGCAAAACCAGTCCAGAGAATAAAGTGGGAGATGCCGTAGTCATGTCACATCCAGCTTTTTTACATAGCCATGTACCATCTCCTGGAGCAATGACCCAGCCCATTAGACCCACTCAGCCCCTCTTCCACCACCAGTCATTGATAATCTGTGCCATTAATCCTGCCTGTCACTACAGCTACAGCATCCCTGTGCACTGCAATACTGTACAACAGCTGAATATACTGCGTAAGAGCAGGAATCTTCTTAATGGACTTCTGCAGCCAGAGTGGTAAATGGGGGTGTTCCCAGCCACATATATCCTAGTGAGAGGTAATGAACAGCACTCCCATAGCATTTTGCTAATAAGCTCAAACAGAGTGAAGAGTTCAGCTGGGAGGGGTGATTTTTAAATTTTTCTTTAATTCTTTTTTTCAAAGTTTGATGAGCTTTCAGAATCCAGTATTTCAGAGCCTGCTCGTTGCTAATTAAGGGTTAGTATACTAAATTAGCAGTAAATTAACATTCATTTCTCTGGTAGTACACTAGAGCTGCAGGAAATTACCCAAATTATTCAGGTACTGACATTCATCACTGGGTGGAATGACTGTAGCTTAAACAAGATTTAGTGCTCCACTGTAGCTAACACTCACAGCTGCAGTGGCAGAGAGGCAGACTCCTTCATTCACAGTAATTTTGACAGCATAGGCACCAAGATAGGGTAAAATGTTCATCTGAGGTGTTGGTTATTGAGGGAACAGGACATGACAGGCCATGCATTGCAGAGAGGTCGCTGCATACTTGGGGTGCAAATGGGGAGGCACCTGGCTGGTGGCTGCGAGTGACCGAAGGCTGCTGTAAAATGAAAATATCACCCCAAAAATATTTCTGTGCAGTTGCCGGGGATAATTGACGCTGGTGCAGCATTACTTCAAACCAGTCGTAAAGCTCCATCTGTAGCTGCAGCTCTATAGACATTTCATAATTATGTGTAATATTGCAATCCCCTATTTCCAGGGAGGATTTGAGGATCTCTACACATTTGTCTAAGTGATGAGCATTTTATCTAGGGCTTAGGAGCTTACCTTCCTCCTCGGGGAAACAGAAGTTGCTGACTGCCTTCAGAGCCCTCCCTCACCTCCTTTTAGGTCAAACCCAACTCAATCATAGCAGCCTGAAGAGCCTACCACCAGACAAGCTATTGATGGTCTAGGAAAGAGTCAGTGGGCATCTTTCTGCAGCCATGTGCCCACGTCCAAGCAGAGACCTTTCCTGATCCATCCATTTTCAGGAAAAAGGTACCTGTGAAGTGCTGAAGTCTGGAGCTTGCTATGTTCCAAGGCCAGGTGGTACCCAGTTGATTTATTACGAGGGGTAATGGTTTTAAACTAGAAAAGGGTAGATTTAGGTTGGATATTAGGAAAAAGTTCTTCAACATGAGGGTGGTAGATCACTAGAACAGGTTGCCCAGAGAGGTGGTGCAGGCCCCATCCCTGGAGATATTCAAGGTCAGGCTTGATGGGGCTCTGAGCAACCTGCTTTGGTACCAATGTCCCTGCTGACTGCAGGGGTTGGACTGGATGAGCTTTAAAGGTCTCTTCCAACCCAACACATTCTATGTTTTGGCACTAAGTAGGATTTGTACCTCCACTACTCACTGCAAACAACATCCTGCTTCTTCTACCAACTATCCATTTATCAAACATTCCCTGCAAGAGCTATAAGCCAACACATAATATTGATGAAGTATGTAAAACTTGCACATTTGGACTTGCATAGGCACTCTGCTTTTGAGCAGGCTCCAAGCAAGGTGTGAAGGGAGAGACGGTCCCTGTGGGAGGAACAAGGCCTAGTGCAAATCAACAGCAAAGGAACCAAAGAGGGAGAGGGAAGCAAAGAACCTGTGTGAGGAGGAACGTGGCAAAGGGGGAGATGAAGACTCTGAAAACAAAGTGCTGTTGCTTTCTCATTCACTAAGGCTGTGTGTTAAGGACCAAGTGTCCTTAATATTTGAGGAAAATCTTCAGGATACCTTTTTACCCTTGACTATTAAGAGCACAGTCACTTTGTAAAATGCCTATGCCTGAATAGACACAGCTACATTAACAACAGGAGATATTCCATTTGATCACAAAGAAGTCTATGTGCTGTCTGAAGCCTTGTGCAGAATAGCAGCAGGAGTCTTTACACTGTATTTTTAACTTTACCAGCACTCAGACTGGGGTGAATGAGCTGTTCTCCCCTGCAAATAAAGTCCCAGTCTAAAGCAGACATGTTTTTAAGCTCATGGATGGAGATTTCAGATGCCACCACTATTAATTTTCACTCTTCTGGCTCTGTTCCTTGTCTGCTGCTGGCAATCACAGTGGGATCAAGAAGGAGACTCAAAACAGGAGGAAAAGACAGTTGTCTGGTTGTGCTTTTTACATTCTCTCGCAAGCAGCCCGAAGCAGATATCTTAATTAACTGAGGCCCTCCGCAAACTGCCTGGGGCAGGTTTTTATAGATACTGGCTTCTGGCTGGACAACTGGCAAGCAGACTTTTACTGCCTGGAAACAAAGGCATTGCAAAAAAGCCAGTAAGTTAAATCAATGTTCTATTAATTCATTTTTAAAGTCTCACAGGAACATAGTACTCTTTGTCCAAAAATGTTCCAGAGCTTTAACAGCTGCGCTGCTAGCACGGGAAGCAGCAGAACAGCCTTCTTGGATGTCGATGTGTGCGGGGACATCGCTCTCTGCAGTTTAAAATCCACAAGGCTTTGTCCAAAGCTGGTATTAGCCCACTTTTGTCCCCCAGTTTGCTCTTAAGACGAAGAATCACCAGATTGCTGCACTGAGAAGAACTATTAATATGAAAGATGCAATCTCTAGTTTACGGGGTGGGGAGAACCCCCTAAAAACTCACAGTGTGTGTCTCTACCTTTCTTATACTTCATGGTTCAGGGTCCCCACGTATGTGCCTTGATGTTGAAGTGGCAGAAGGAACAAATTCTCCATCACCACTCTGCAGCCACTTCTGGGGACTGGGAACAAGACAAGAATCTGTTTACTTGCTCTTTTGCGACCTGCAACGAGTAATGAATTTTGCACAGCGCTCTCAGGAGGAGCCGCCACTGCCTCGCCTCCCAGAGGGATGAAGTTTGCTCTCCCTTGGTTTCAGCCTTCCTTTGCCAGCCGATGCAATAAGAGAACTGAAGTCCCAAAGATCTTTTTTTGGTCTGTTTCTCATTGGGGAGGTGGATGGGGCAGGATTGCTGCTCTCATTAGTCATGGCCTCATCTGAGCTCCTCTGTAGTGGCTGTGTCTGCCTTGCAAAACCCCTCCTGCAGGACCTGGTTACTGAGAGCCTCAGTGGAAAAGAGCACGTCCAAAGGTCAGGGACTGTTGAGGGGAACAGGTAATAAAACCTGAGACTACAAGAACAAAGAAACCCAGAGGTATTATTTGGTGCTGAAGCCATGTTATGATGCCATACAGGGCAGGAAAGCTGGCAGCTCACAGCACTGGGGCACTGCACCCCAACCTGGCCCCATGCCCAGCCCCATCCTTGCGAGGAGCAGTCACGACCTCGCCCCCCATTTGGTAACGCTGTTCCCCAGCAGCTCCCAGAGCCGTACGTGGGACTGGAAGAACACAATCCCCATTTGCAGAGGGCTGAGGTTGCTGCAGTGACTTCGCTCAGCTCACCCAGGAGGCCCGAGCAGAGCCAAGAGCAGACCGCAGGTTTCCTGTGTGCCAAGTTACCAGCTCTCCATTAGGCTAAACTGTCCTACAAGCGTAAAGCGCCTCAGAGCACAATTTTTGGGCACAGAGTAGGAACTGCACAGAGCAGAGCATCTGTGCCGGCGCTGTACCCCAGGCTCAGCCTGCTCTGACTTTGCCTGTCCATCTGTACCCTCCCCTTTTCCCAAAGGGCTCTCCCCTACCAAACACCACTGTACATTTTGGAAGGATTTCCATCACATAGATATTTCATACATGTTTTTAACTTTGTTTTCAAAAGGAGAAAACAATAAAAAGCAGTAAGTGTCTCGCAATGGCAAATAACGTATGCTGCGGCATTGGAAAACATGCAGCATCTTATTAACAAGGGCTGTAGAACTAGTCTGTTACAGGCACTAAGTCAAAGTGCCAATTTTTTAATGCTGTTTACCAAATCAAACAGACATTCTGCAGTCCACCTGTTCCTAGAGCCGCTGACTTCACGACAGCAATTTTCTGAAGCCAGAGAAATAATTGCTAGACCAGTTTATTGATGGCAGCTGGTTTGCAGTGGAAAAGTCCAAAATGGGCAATAATTAAAAGACTGTAAAGGATGCAAGCTATTCAAAGGACAAAGAAGGTAAAACAAACTAGTCCAGAATGGGCAAATAGACAGCTTCCATGGGAAGCAAAAATCGCTTCTCCTCCAAGCTGATGTATTCACAGGCAACTCTCAGGGAAGTCAGCAAAGGTGAGGAGGGGGTAAAAACAACAGCCAAACTTCTACATTTACTTTTTTTATCCAGGAATTATAGCCCAGCCCTTGTCACTCGCACAGGATTCAAAGTGCTGGAGTCAAGCAGTGGCCTAGAGCCCAACCTGTGCCAGCTGCTTCAAAAGGCGCTGTAAAATCCCATCGTGGAAGATTATGCACCAGTGTGCCTGAGGGAGGAGTTGTGTTTAGCGTATGGCCGGAAGTACAAAGGATGAAACTCCAGCCCACCTAACTCGAGGTGATATTGCTAATCATACAAACGATGCCAATCTGTCGGCCTCAATATCCTACCTCGTGGCAATGAGTCCCACAGGCTAATTAAAACTTCGGTTAAAAGTGCTTCCTATTAAAGCTGTTCAATGCATTGACTTCAAATTTAATTTCATGTCTTTTTCTCATCCAAGAGAGGAAAAAGTCATGGCAGCGTTGTTTTATTTATATCCATCACAGCCTGTCTCTCAGTGGCACATCCCATGTATTGTTCTCCCTAAAATAAACAGACCTAACCTTTGCAGTCTCTGCTTGCATGCAAATCTACCCACTGAAGTATTTTCCATGCCTCTGATTAGGTTTTTTGCCCTTCACTGAACCCCTTCTATTTCCTGTTCTATCATTTTTTAATTAGGGTAACCAAACCAAACATGCCTCTCAAGGTGAGGCCACATCACCATCTCTAGAACAACACTGTCATATTTTCAGTGTTGTCCTCTATTCAGCAAATTAATGTCATGCCATTTCATATTTATGCTTTCCTGATCACTGCTTAGACCCGAGCAGATGTTTTCCATTGAGCTTTTCAAGATCTTTTTCTGTTTTGAAGCTTACCCCATTATAAGATCGGCTGCTCCATTCAATTAATAACTTCCTTTTACTCACATTGCGTTTCTCTATCAGTATTCCGATGAGCAACATAGCTTTGGTAAATTCAAATGAAACTCTTGATCACATTTAGATTTGATTAAATATTTTGGAGCATCAAATTTTACCAATTTGTTACTTACTCTCTTTTTCAGATTATCATAAAAACCTTGGTCCAGGCTCAAGGGGGGCCTCCCATACAAATGACTGTAGATGTAATTACCAAAGCTCTCCACGGAGATATGATTTTTAAAGAATGCATGTATTATAACATAAATAAAAGCCTAATTCATTTTTAAAGTGTTTTTGAAGCTCAAACCTCATCATTCTGCACCTGCACCACAAGCCTACAGAGGGAGGAGGAGGGAAGTGGCCTCTGTCACTTCCCAGGGTACGTTCAGACGAGCAGCATCGAGCCAAACAACCCGACCTCCCCTACCTGCTGCAACACGACTTCCAAGAAAGGTGAACACGACAGCCTTCAAAGGCATTTTGAACAAAACAATGCCAGGAAAGGCTTCAACACCCGACAGACCACACACTTCTGTGCCCTGTGAAGAGAAATACCCCTCTCTCAGTGAAATTCAGGCCACATGTGGTTTCTGAATGCAGAATGTCTCTTTGTAATGATATATTCATGCTCACTGCCATCCTTCAGAGACTTCCTGTAGAGTGGATGTTTTTCCCTCAAAAAGAGTGTTGAATTACTTCAGTGGGAGCCAAGTTTCTGAACATCCACAGGAGGAGGAAGGGAGATGAAGGGAATCTCCAGCAGTTTCACATCCAGACAGAAGTCTCTTTCCAAGGATTTAGAGAGATATATTCCTACTGGAGAAATATTCCCAAATTCTTGGCAGAACCCTCCTCTTCAGAAAGCTGAAGAGCTCACCTCAAATCACCGCTTAGTTCTGCAGTTGTTGGCAATGGCTTCCGGGATGTTATTAATTACAGGAGCTGATTAATAAAAAAAATTAAAAATTCCCCAGCATACGACATACTAATTTGTCAGAAGTTACTTCTTTCTAATGAGAACTTCTGCATATTAGATAAGACTCCATAAGCATAGCTGGGTATTATTTGAAAAAGCTGTGTTTCTGCTGGGAAGGAAAAATCATCACATTTTTCAGAGATCCATTTTCTAGGGAAAAAAAAAAAAGGCTACTTTCCTTTTAGGACCAAAACAATAGTTTCTACCTCAGCTAAAGAATCCCATCTGCTATGAGCTCTGACTCATCGGCTTATTAGCAAAATTGTCTGAGAGAAGCATAAATCTCATTTGCTCGGAAACCAAATCTGCAGTTAGACAAAAATCAGAGTCTGCCACTTCCCCCTGAATCACATTCCTTCCTTGTCTCCAGTTCATTACCAACCACGACCACCAGCACCTGCCAGACGGACACTCCCCCAGATCTCAGCATTTTGCCTCTCACCACAAGGCTTTAGGCCAGCACCAGCCCTCCTCTCGCCCCAACAGGCAGCCCCCATCCCCACGTCGTAATTTCTGGCCAGTGGTGTTTATGCTGCAATTCCCTTTTGCATGTACAGAGCAACCCCATTTGTTTTGTTTTTTCCTCTCTGCGCCTCTCTTTATCTTCTGAATATAATGTGCTGTCAGAACCATGCACTGGTTTGTATCTTTTAACGGCTGTCGCCGCTCAGCAGCTCACTCCATGCTTCTCTTTTAATGGCACATTTCTCCTCTGCTTTACGCTACTTGGATGACCACCGTTACGCACTTCTGAGGTCAGGTGCGAGATTATAAGTTTGCTGGGGTTAATTTCCAAGTTGCTTTTTTGCTGGTACTTAGACACGCTCTCTTAGTAAATCATCAGAGCTGACGGGGGAGGGAGCCTGAGGAGGACGACTTTACAGGCTGTGTTTATAGCTGTTCGCTTTTCTCCATCCAAGCCTGTCATCTGGAGAGGTGGCACATCCTGATCTCTACTGATGCAAGATCAAAGCCTTCCAGAGCTGTCAGAACTCCGAGTCTGTCACTAGCCCTATTTACACGTGTTTATTTTTAGTATTATTATTAATATTAACTCATCTCAGGAGTTCCTGAGCAGACACATGGGCAAGGACCCTATCTGCTAAATGCTGTGCAAATGCAAAACAACATGACATCTCTCCAAAGAGCTTCCAGCCTCAGGGAAAGCTTGTAACAGAGATGTTTAAATGCTGAACTTCTTTCAGGTTGATTTGGAGTAAACCAAGCCATGCTGTATAGGCCAGGGCATCATAGGAGTTTATGGCCCCACTTCTGCTATGGTGAGACAGAATTGGGCACCCAGATGTCTTTGAAGAACTGGCTTTCAGTCTCTGTGCACCCCATTTTTACTGGTAGTCAATAAACACTTCCTGGAGCAGCAGCACCCTGGCAATATTAGCACTGCACTGACCTCATTTGAGAGCACAAGGAAGGGTGGTTGGGTCTCTCATGACAACCTGCTCCAGGATCTCGACAGCCCAGTCACTGAGGTACCCAAATACCCTGAAAACGGCAAAGTGCTTGAGTACCTGAGGTATCTGGGAGCTCATTTAGTCTTGGCAGAGCACAGAGCCATCATGTTCACAAGTGCAGAGGTCCGCTTCTGTGATGAACGGCACCAAGGGAGATCTGTGCCAAAGGCAGTTGGAGTTTTACGGTTGTTCCTTTAGCACCTCTTCGGATTTTGTTTAGTTCACTTCTGCAGCAACAGCTGGGAGCAGTATTTCCTTCAAATTACAGAAAGATTTACTGTTATCTTAATGTGATACAAGTGTAGTCTGAATTATATTTAGGAGGAAGCACAATATGTGCTAATGAATAATAAAGACTGTGTACAAGGGTATTAGCCTGTCTCTGACTGCTGCTGCTTGAGCCAGTTCTCACCTTCTTAACAGCGTTAGTAATTCACAATGGCTCCACCACTCAAGAGCCTCCTCCCAGTGGAGCATATCCGAAACATCCTCCATTTCGCATGGTTTCAGCTGGAAAGAGGCATCTACTTCCAGATATAACAGAGCTGAGCTGGAAGACAGCCTGGCTTTCCCCTCTGCTAAAGACATTTCACAGGATTGCAAAGCCAGCACCTACAAAACCAGGGGTGCCCACATCCACCACATGAAAATTAAGGGTTACACAAAGAGTCTGGGCAGAGGCTTGGCCCCAGCTTCACCCCAAAAGCTGGCAGCAAGTCCTAGATGCAGTCCTTAATTTGCCCTTCCCTGTCTGTCCATCTGCAATATAAATGGGAGGTTTGCAGAACTTTAATGTCTGTATCGCTGCTACGGATGTGTGGCTGGTATAAAACAGAAGTTCAGTGTAGTCAACAGCGAACTGTCAGCTGCAGTCAAGAATAGCACTGATATGGTTCACTGAATATCTGAATTACTTCAGGGTATCTTAGCAAATCCTTTGGTGGCTGTGATACATTGCAGGGAACACATGATTTTATGCAAAGTAGAACATTTTAAAAAGACGCTACAAAAAAACCCCACTGATACAAATAGCTGAGAAAGTGCAGTGCTAATGCCTTCCTTTCTGCATTATTTATCTTTCATAAAATGCTACATAAACACGCTTCCTCCTACAGAAAGAGTCAAAAATAACGTATTTGACTTACCTGTTCAGGAAGCAGTGACATGTGTCAACCAAATCGTTTCAACACGGGGTTCTTCAGTTTCAGCAACTGTCAGAGGGCTCCTCTGTTGAAAATAATCAATGCCTTTGACAGATAAAGAGAGGTAATATACCGACTTATTTTGATACAACTTGACAGCTTTTTTTGACACTAGTTTTCACTGTCAGTCTATTGGATTTGAATTTTAACTAGGGCCCTCGAGAAATATGCTTTTGGTCTTTAGCACGGAATCTCTGCAAATCAAAAGGGCAGTGGGAACGCAGTACTTACTTGCTTTTTATTCGCCATTATCTATCAGTCTTCAATTTTAATTACTCATTTTTAATACCTTTCCCAATCTTTATACTCTCGAGATGTCATAGTAAGGCACATTTAAACTACACTTTGCTGCTCCCTTGGCAAGAGGGGACATTTCACAGAGCTGGGCTTGGAACCGGAGCTATTTTCTCATGTCATTGTGCTCGGATTGACAGTTCAGTTCCATCAAGAGCTCATCTGTTCAGCTCTTACGAGACTGCAAAAACTTAAAAGAAGTTATTAATATTGATTATGAAATATTCAAACACTTGTCCATGCAGGAGCTTGTGAGGCTAAGGATCTCTTCATTAAAATTCTTTATACAAAATGCTTCTTCCCGTTTAAAAAAAAAAAACAAATCAACAAAGGATCCAGATCTGACTTCTAATAGAGCAGGAACAAGGCATTGGAAAGAATCACTTATATTACAACCAGTTGCTTCAGCACAGCACCAAACAGACAGGGAGCTATAGATTTGCTGTCTGCAGACATTGCCCTCAGGCAAAGAGGAGGTAGGGCCAGGGTGAAGAGAACAGAGGGAAATTTCTCATTATCCTGTGGTTTGGTAATAGCCTCTTTCAATAATTTCCATTTTGAACAACCTCTCCACTGAAAGGTCACACGGAATCCGCTTGCTCTGATCCAAGTTGTTTGTTCCTGGCTGCAATTTCCATTAATATTGTCATCATACCATTTATTTTGTCTTTGATATACATATGTGACCTTGTAGGGTTCGATATCTAAATATTTATTTGTTTCCAAGCCTAAATTCACAACGTGATGCGAGAAAATTCCCTTGGTATAACAATTCTCAGAGACAAGGCTGCGAGATGACTGAAGGTACAAAGGTGCAGGAAATAAAAGGACTTGTATTTCCAACTCATCATTCCATATACTGCTCGAGACAAGGATCGCATCCTGGCTTTTGATGTATTGTTGTTGTGTATGTTGAGAGCTCGGTTATGTTTAAATGTAGTACTTCAGCTCCTTTGCTTAACAACACCTGATAACTTGCCTGACATCTCAAAGAGTTTCTTAAAATATTCTTAAACCTTTGGCATCCCTTCCTGCCCTGGGCTTCATGAATAAAACATTTATCCAGTCAGCAGCTTTAGCAAAGAGGAACAGCCAAGTTCCATCCATCAACGTCAGCAGCTGAATTACTGAGTGATTTCAGACCCTTTAATAACTCTCTTTCTTTATGACTATGTTGGTAAACAATCAAATAGTGCTGGCACCTGGCTTTCAGTGAGCATTAATTTTTTTGCATTATCAAATACTACTAATACAGCTCATTGCTATTGCTTTGTTATTTCAGTAGAAAATGTCCACAACGCTGTCCACCTTTGCGAGAATGCACCAGGTTTATTCTTGATTTGTTATGAAGGTCATCGAAAGCTACTCACATTAAACCTGCTGGGACTTTAAAAAAAAAAAAGAGCAAGGATAAATAGAGCCTTTACTTCACATATAATGTGCTTCATTTATCATTGGGATCACCAAGTAGTAATACACTGCCCTTTTTGTAAGGTTGTTTAATAGAAACTAAGCATTTTGGGGTGAAAAACCAATGATATAATGCTTCTGTTGTTGAAGAAGTCCAATGAAGCTTGGGGATCCAAGTACTATAAGGAAATTGCCTACAAATATTCAAACGAAGGTTCCTGGTTTAAGCCTCTGCACTAGGAAGGAGGGAGAAGGAGGAGAAGAAAAATCAGCTTTCTAAATTGAAAACCTAGCCAGAATGTGTCCAAGCACATTTGGTTTGAATTAAATGGATATTCAAGATAAAAATCTTTTCATAGCACTTTACACCGGCAGAACAGTAGGAAGAGCTTTTCCACACACAGGTTTAGCCTCTAACCAGGGTATGCAGATGGAAAGCCCCAATATACGATATTCGATCCTCCAACCTCTCACACAGGAAAACTATTCTTAGGAATACGAGAACAACACAGCCAAGTCAAAAAGGGTCATCTAAATAAAAATGACTGTCCGGGGTACGGCCCCCAGTCTGTCTCTATCCACCAGGGGTTTGTGCCTGGAATATAAACAGCAAATACTCACAGACACACTGATTTGAGCATAACTTTGAGTATCTGATCCCGCATAAATGAACCCTCCCAGCTCCAAAAGGGAAACAGTTACCAACATCCGATTTGCAGAGGATGAAAGCCAAGTGAGGTCCCAATAAGCAACAGAAGAGCAGGAGCCTCCTTAAGCCCATCCAGACTTTTGCTCCTAAGCCCTTTGGGTGCAGCTGAAGGGTGCTGCTGTGGGATCACCCCAGAGATGGCTCCAGGGGGTTATGATAATTTCTCTCCCCTCTTGAAAAAGGAGAAAAGAGAAAAAAGCCATGTTTTTACCAGCTTTCTGCAGGTTTAAATGAGCTCTGTGCTACTGAAGTCAGGGGGCACAGGTAGGGACCGGTAACATTTTCATTTAGAGGCATCTTAGAGCCTCTCCATAGGAAAATAAACAGACTCTTCAGTAAAATTACACCCAATTAAGCCACAGGTAAATAATTAAGCCACAGGCTTCAGTACTGAAGCGCTTTGCAGTTGCTTGGATAAGTGAAGTGTCACTGTTATGGATTAAGCTTCTATACTCTAAGTTTTCTCTGTTGCATCTTAAAAATAAAACCCAACACTTAGTTATATCCAACTGAAGGCTGGCTCCGACTCCTTTGTTTCAGTGAAGACTGGTGCTGTTCCTGAGGAGTACATGGTTGCCCTTTCTTTGATTCTCAAGTTGGCAATGATTATTAATCATGAACATGCTGCCTTGGGAGGACAAAAACCACCCAAAAAGAGCAGCTTCAGACCCTTGTCACACATCAGAAGACAACCGTACCATGCTAACCCATGTGTGTGCTGATCACAGCTCATCACGCTGACCAAATCCATCATCACTTTTCCCTGTCAGCTCCTCGATTAGATGATCTTTTGAGGTCCCTTCCAATCCCTAACATTCTGTGATTCTGTGATACCCAGTTTTCATCCCCTCTCGTGTCCTGCATGCACTGGAGGCAGACCCCGAAGACCCAGGGCCAGCTTGTGTCTCTTTCCTGACCCCTTTGAGGACTGCTGTCACCAGTGAGGGCCAGGGAGAAGCTCCCATCAAGATCCTGTCCCACCTGCACAAAGCAGCCCTAAGGCAGGAGAGCCAAGAGCCAGGAGGGCTTTCCAGAGTGACACTGCGAGTCCTGTTCTCAATGGCAGATATTGGGGGACAAAAATCTACCTCCCCAGGCTGAGCCAGAGACAGGGGGACCCCCTCAACATGCTCCAGCACATGCAGGGCTTTGACACTTGGGTTTTTTTAAATTCCTTTTAAAATTTGCAATTCTTTCTATGACCTGTTGAAGAAAAGCTATAGGAGTCAATGGAGATCTTTGCACCGGCTTTGGCGTGAGCCCTGGGAATTTCTAGTTTCAGCCTTAAAAAAATAAATAAATCTCATTCTATTTTCTCACTTTCTCCCCAGGCTCTGAAGTTGTAAACACAAACTGCACCTCGCTCATTTGAAGTCTGCAGCCTCTCCATCATAAATCAATCTCCAGAGAAATTAATTACTGCTTTTTCTGTGGGGGTTTGGTTTGTTTTGTTTTGTTGGTCTGTTTCAAATGTTGTGGATTACACAACCAGATACTTGGGCATCCTTTTTTTCTTCAAAAAGAAAAAATAACTAAATCGAACACCAGTCCCATCGCCCCTGTATCAGCAGCAGCAGCTGGAATGCCCAAGGCCAAAAATCCTTTGTCTTGAATTTAAAAAAAAGTCTGGTTCCCCCCACACACCGTATCCCCACTGAAACATGTTTCACACTTAGCTACTGGAAACATACCCTGCAGACATTCACATCACAGACGGTGTTATTATAAGTTATAGTAAAAGACAAAAGGAACAAGGTTTTGTATCCAGAGGGCAAACATTGCGACTGCTAATTTGTTAAGGGGTGACACTTCTGATAATGCCGCTTTAGTCGAGCTACCATTCCATATTGTAATTTCATTATAGCATCCTATCACAGCACTTAATAGGAGAGACACACATCAACAGATCTATTACCTAAAACAAACAAAGATATTAGGAAACTTCTTGGGACTGAGTTGTATATTGACTTCTGGTCAGCATTTCCAGAGAATTTCATTAAATTTATGTCATCAAAAAACATAAAATATGGACCTTCTGAACAAGAACTCATACCGGCAGGAGTAACACAATTGTTTTTCCCTGTTTTGTGATTTATCATCCATTCCATTACTTGCTACACGGCCTGTCATTTTTCTTTAAATGTGTTTGATAAAAGAGCTCTTGTTCTACTAGGTCAGGTATTATTATTCACCAACATTATGTACCAGCCAGCACGACCGCGGGCAGCAGCTGCAGAGCTGTCGCTGAACATCAGCATTAGCGCTGGGCTGTTCCCCACTCTGGTCCCAGAAAATGGGGGAGCAGCTGAAGAGGTGTCCCTGTGTGGAGCAGGACACACACACTCCCACAACCGATATCACAGCAGGAGAGAGCAGAAAGCATCCATACCTTTCCACAACACAGCCCACCTAAAAGATTGGCGCTACGTTTGCCCCTGCTGACCCCGTAGCAGGTTGCCACTCGCACAGGTCCGTGGCTGTAATTGCCGGTGGCTCCGTGTCAATCCCCCTCTTGCACCCGCGGCTGAGCCCTGCCCTAAACAACTTCCCGCAGACTTTGCAGGGATTTGCGGCACAGCGGTGTCAGCGGCACCGCCACCGGCGTGGAACGAGGATGGAGATGTGCCCTTGCAGCCCTTGTGCAGCTGCACCACCACCAGCTCACATCAGCAGGGCTGGGGACCTGCCCCTCGCATCACCCGCGCCAGCAAACGCTCCCGGCCCTGCGCCTATGAGAGCAGCGCAGCGGAGCTCAGCAAAGGCGAGAGGCTCTCTTTGCACTTCTTGCCAGTTCTTAGATGTTCCCTTATCTGCTCTTAATTATCCAGGCTATTTTTACACTGTTTCTCCCCCCATCTCCTAATTGCCCGAACTTATTTTCCTGATGGTTTTCTGCTGAAGATGAATTTCAGGAGCTCAGTATCTCAGGCAATTTCAAGACGTAATTAACACCACCACTCCCCTCATTAGAGAGTGGCCTACTTTCTCTCCAGCACTACCATCCCCCTAAATGTTTGGAAAAAGTCCTTATTATCCCCCTGTAACTCTTTGACGAGTGTTAACTCCTTATGCTTCACAAAGCTCTCCTAATGGCTCTCCTCTCCCTGCCTGCAGGTGGGAAAAACCTGCCAGAGTGCCCTTTGCTTGCTGGTTTCTTCTCCATTTTCCATCCTGAGTAGTTTTAGCTCCCAGTTATGGATGAAAAGCCTGTCCCAGCATAGAGTTAAGCCTGGTTTTGCCATCCACCAGCAATTGAGGTACACAGCTGACACTTCTAGGTGATGCTTAAACATCTAACAGTGTGCCCATCACAGAGGGTTTGCAATTGATACAGAGAAGGCGAGGAAGGGGGATCATCCCCATGGAAATTTTGGGTACACGCAGCCTACAGCAAGCCTGGCTTTACAGCTCAGCTGCAAACCACTTTATCTTGTAACTGCCCAAGCATCTCCTCCTCTCCACCCAAGCAGAACTTCTTTTGACTTTAGTAGGAGTTTCCCTCAAGTAAGAGCAGCCGAGTTGGCAGGGCAAACTGGACTGTCCCAGGTTCTCCTTCCCACATCCCATATCCTGGTACCAGTGTGTCCTACAAACCCATCACTTAGTAAGCAAAACCAAAGGCTCATTTCCAAAGCTAACCCATCGAGAGCTAAACTTAATTGTCTGTAGCTGCAACAATATCAGATAACCCCCGCAGAGGTAAACAAGCAGACTTGAGAGATTAATATTTTCTTTTATATAAACTTTGTAGGATGCTTTGTTGTCAAAAAGTCCACAGAGATTACTCGTGTTGTAGTAGGTGGCACTTCATTTTCCAGAATCTATGACCCAGCAGAAATTACTGTCAGCTCCCTGACCAGCCGAGGAGTATTGATTCCCCCGTTACTACAGCAACCCATTAGTTATTAGATCGTGTCTCATGTGCAGTGACTAATCTGCCTCGGCGAGGTCTCGGATTTTGACACTTTTTCATTCTAATCCTTAATTAGTTTATTTGATGCGGCCTGCACATTTTATTTTTATACTAAGTAGTTATTGAAAACACAGTCAAACTGAGCAGAGATCAAAGGAGCAAAACCAGTACGCTGTCAACTAAACTAGTTATGCAAAATAAGAAGAAGGAAAAAAAAAAGTAGCATACCACATCAAATGCATAAGCCAGCTTCACTCAACACTCCTAAAGCTGCACAAAAATCAACCCAGGACACTTTTCCATCCCCAAACGTCACTTGAAACACAAGTGCCCCTGTTACATCACCTCCTTTGTGTCACCTCCATTAAAATGATTAACACCAAAAGCCCAGCAAACGTTCACCAGCAACTTTTGATACTTCGCTTCTCGAGGAGGAAGAGACTTTGACAGATACCTTCCCTTTACACCAAAGTAACCAGAGAGCAGGTACCCTTTTATGGCTTACCCCCTTTTCGGTGTGAGGTGGTGAGTGAGGGTCCTCACAAAAACCAGAGCGCACCCAGAGACCGAGTGGTTCCTGCCTGCACGGTGACCCAAACCTGCACAGAGGAGCAGTGTACTTGGCTAAGAACCACACTCCTTCTCACAGACCACTTGGCACAGAAAACTGCAGGTTTTGACCACAAACTTAAGCAACTGTAACTTTATACAACACTCATTAATAAACCCTTGAGTCACCTGGCAAAAAAATACCAGTACTGGACATTAAAAAAAAAAGTCACATTACTTCATAAAGTTATTCATAGTCACAAAAACACCAAAAATTGAGAAAACTCAGCACTAGAAGTCAGAATGAAAATAAACCCAAAGAATTTGTTTAACTGAGTTGCCATAAAAACTTCTCACACCTCCTTCAGTCCTCTTAAGTCAATTGAAAATAAAGTTCCAAGCAGAGTCTATCCCTTCCAGCTCTCCTGTTACAGGATACAAAATAAGAAAGCAACTTCATTGTCAGGCACCAAAATCCAGTTACATCCACTGACTGTGGAGCAAGGGCAATTGCTGAGTTTGCCACAGGAAAGTTTCATTACACCGACAGTCTGCATGCTGACAAAAATCTCTCTCAGTATCTTTCACGGAAAAAGTATAACCCTTGCACGTTTGTATAAAATAGATGCAGACAATTCAATGTGCCAGGTCTGCTGTGCTGCTGAGTACCAGCAGAACTTTAGGCATAACATGTTCAGTTACTGAAGAGGAGAGGGTGGGAACTGACAGATGAGTTGACTTGGGAATCACTGCCGTAACATGGAAAGAGCAAGCTCCAGCTAATGCCTTCCAAGTAATCACTCCCTTTCTTTTCACCTACAAAGCTCCAGGCATAAAACACCCACCAGATTCTTGTGCACTGAAATGGATGGACGTGTGTCTGTGAAACCTATGTACCTCCACAGGTTTTGCTGCATCCCATCTCCAGCTGCCAGGGTGTCCAAAGGCCTGAGCTGCACATTTCAGCTCGCACAAGCAAGATGCATTTCTACAGATTTATTAGAGGGATGGAGGATTTGCCAAACTAGGCAATAAGGAGAGGTTTTAGTTTAGCTTCATTTGATAACAAACTATGGATTCATGCTGTGGTTTTTCCCCAGCTCTGATTCATCAAGTAGAGGGAAAGGAAAAGGATCCCAAAGTAGAAAGGTAAATAACCAGCCATCTGACTGCATGCATTTCCATTGCTTGGTATTACCACCAGGCTGGAGGGCACCAGAGATTGCAAATTCAACCTGGGGACTCTCTGCTTTACCAGTATTCACTGTCCCATAATTTAAATGTTACAAAACTGAAGAGACTGAAAGGGAACATTTAGACAACTCATCAGTCCCAGGTCACTCCCTATAGCCCAATTTCCAGTGCTTCATTCAGTTTCAAAAGTCTCAAGTAGAGGTGAATGTGAATACACTGAAATAGGACAGAGTTTGGAATCACTTCTGTCTACCTGATGGGAGTGTATGTATATGTGCCCCAGCAGTTTTCTGAAACACACTGTAGTCACAGTGGATTTTGTAGGAAACCACGCAGTATTTGATTATATTCAGATATATTTCTTTGCAGGTGGACAGAATAACTAACAGCATCTCATCACTCTTGGTGAAGATGTAGTAAGACTTCAGGGTCAATCAAGATACAGTTGCATCAATAAAACATCACTTAGAAAATTCAAGGGCATTAGCAGTTGGGTATTGGGATTCAGTGCCATTGGGCATACAACTGGGGAACGTCACTGACCAGCAGAAGCATCCATGGAGCACAGTCATTGCTCCTCGTGCTCTTCATTGAGAAGATGGGGAGTCAGAAGTGATCAGCAATAACACAGTAACAAAACCTTCCATTAGAGAAACTTACACTTTCTGGAAAAGTATTTCATAAGCAGTAACAAAACCTCCCATTAGACAAACTTACACTTTCTGGAAAAGTATTTCATAATATCATATATACTATCTTCATCACAGCCTAGACATTCACCTCAGCCTTTCTTTTCCATAAACCTAATATTCCAGTTATGAGTAACCCAGCCTCATGTGTAAAAAAACTGAGATTTGAGGCCTTAAGCAAGAATTAAATTGATTCCCTATATTCTGTATCGGTCCCCTAACTCCTGTGCTGATTTGGAGAGTAAGAACTGATGCTCCTGTCTTCTGAGATTTCCCTTCCAAGAGGCTCTATTTCATCCCAATGCAGACCAGGAGAAGCCCTCCTCCCAACCCTTTCCTATACTATATGCCCTGCTCAATTTCTTCTGAAGTCGATGGGTGCACAGTACATCCCACAAACACCCCAGGAGATCACAGCTCCAAGCCCAAAGGAGCAGCCTTGTTAACACCACAGCTGAACACCAGGCGTGTCAGCCGTCCCCTTGAAGTCTATTTTATTTAATTACCACTGTCAACTGTCTAAAGGGTTGTCAGCCGAGAAAGGATTTTAGGAAGGCGAGAAGGAGAAGAGAAGCAGTGCTAGGAGAGAAGAGTTACAAACAATGAGTCTCTCCCACTTCTGCTTGGGAATGAATGAGAAAGCAGAAGAGATGCTGCAGCTAAGTACCAGCTCCCAGCTCTTTATATGCCATTACATACCCGGTTACCCACAAATAAAGCACATTCTGCACTCCTCTCCACATCATATTTCACTCTAGCATATGAACAATCTGATATGCCTGCAAGCAGAGCCCATATTCAAGAATATTAAGAAATTGCACACATAGAGTAATAATGAAACAAAATTCCTAAGCCAGAGAAAAACCAGCTGTGTGTAATTCATTATTTCACAAGACTGTCATGTAGCTTACCAGAAAAACATGCCTTTTCCCTAGCTTAGATCAGACCCATTTGCTGCTGGGAATCACGCTAAATCTATGGCAAAATATGAACTGTGCTTCAGGATATCTTATGTACTGCCCTTTGCAGCTGTCGTGCCTTGGAGGCGTTTTCTTTGCTCCGAAAAAGCTGTGCATAGTAACTCCTGCACCTTCTCCTGATGGTGGCTGGCTGTGATCCGATCACTGCTGTATGTAGCATTAAGGTCAAAATGCCTGTAACCATAAATACCGAAATACATTTTGCTAATGATAAACCATCGTCACTGAGCAAAGACAAATGTGTTCACCGCCAACTCCAAGAGCGCCATAGCATTGCTTTTAGAAGAATAAAATGCACTGAAGAACATGGACTTCTTGTCCCTGGAAATAAGCCATGTCTTCGTGGCCTAGTCACCTCTATAAATACAATGAAGTATGGTAAATACATCTGGGATTACATTAGACACTGAGCAATTTGGGAAGATTGGTCGGCTGTGGAAATCTAAAACGATCTCACTAAAGCAGCTTAAGTGGTACCAGCTAAGCAAGTTTGGAGCCCACATTTCAGTGCAGAACACCATTTTATATGAGAACTCCCTCTGCAAAACTGTCCAGGCTCAGTGTCCGTTACCAGACTGCTCAGTGATTTATTGTGTCGTAAGTTGGAACTTCTCCTGGTGCCCTCTGTGTTGATGATGTCATTTGAAGATCACTGCTCTTTATGGTTGGTACATGCAGTAACAAGATTTACGGCATTCATATGTCTCCACCAACAACTCTTATGCACAGCCTTTAAGATCCAAGCAGTTAGAGGCTGAGATTCACCTCACCTAACCAACATCCCAAAGTCAGGCAGTCAGCAGGCTTTGCTACATAGGATTTTTTTCTATAGAAAAACCAAAAAAGAGAAAAGACATCTCCAGATGATCAGTATTCCCACCTAGCTCAACCATCTACTTGATGAATCCAAGTCAAAGTGATGTTACATACTTATCTGATGATGCCATCTATGTTCAGTAGCACAGGACAGACTTATCCATGCTATAGAGCAGCAAGACCTCTGCCCCACAACCAACATAACTTAGAAGGAGGGTTGGGAGGGGAAGTGAATTAAGATGGCACATGTCCACCGTATGTATGTGTTTATAACTGTTTTAGTCCTATTTGTATGATAGATTAATGAGGTTTTTCACCTCCAAACTTCACTTACCCTGGAAACTTAGTGAAACAAAAATCAGTGAAAAAACCTGAGTTCAAGGCATTAATGAGGCTGAATCACTTCACAGCTCTCAGGTTTCTTCAGTTACAGCCCCATAATAAGCAGGGAGAAGCAGTGGAGGTGGATTAATCCCTGTCCTTCCCTGACTCCACACATGCACCACTACTGCCCCACTGAGCTTTGGGACAGAAATGCCCCAGAAAAGCTTCACCCATTTTCAAACAGCAGAGTTCTTCGCAGACATCTTTCTGATGGATCTTTCCACTACCTGGAGTTGTGGGAGGCAGAAATCTATGCCATGGCAGCACCAAAGGCATCCCAAAAGCATGCTCAAAAGCCAGTTTAAAGATACCAGAGAAGAACTGTTGTGTCAGTGCAGAGCAGCGGGTGGTGAAAAGAGCCGGGTGCAAGGACTCAGGTGGGTCTCACTGCAGGGAGCAGGGTTTTGTGCTCTGGCTGCTTAACACAGACCCTCGGGTTATTTGTCAGCCTTGCCCTGCCTTTCAGGAACGTTTACATCTTCATGGGAGGAACGTGCAATGCAGGTGACACAGCAAGTGGAGATGGCCACATTTTGGGTGCTGGGGTACCCCCTCACCCAGTACCTCATGGGACACAGCAGGACACCAGTCAGCACCACAGCCCTTGCAAGTACAAGTCCAGCCTCTGCATCCACAGCAAAGACTAAAACTTCTTCAAGATCCCATTGCCAAATTAGTAAAACATGCAGCTACTGTATGTCATTTTTATTGTATATAAAAAGAACCCATTACGTTTATTTGGTACTTTTTGTTGCTGTCATGAATACCTAAATAATCCTTCTGTGTTTAGAAACAAGCCATTGGGGACCGATGAGATACATTTATTGTAATTACATGATTCTTCTAATTAATTTTTGTTGGGAAATCTCAAAGTAAAAATCTCCAACTAAATACACCCCCCTTCCCTCCAGCCAGGAGACATCTCTGAGCCTTGCTTAAAAGGCTCACTTCCTTTTTGCTTAGTTGAAATCAAGCAGAATTGTTAGTGAGAGTGAGCAGAAAGGAGAGAACATTGTCATTAGACCACATTGTTTAAATCAACCCCTAACAAGCATTTCATTTCGTTTGGGTCATTAACTACATTTGAGTGAAAAATGTAGTTTGCCTGGCAAATTGGTTGGTGGCCAAATGCCTTCAACAGGAGGCTCTTCTGCATTAAACCCAAAGACTGCAACACGGACACACAAATTTTACAGGTGGGAAACTTAACCATAAAGAAAATACGTTTCAAACAGGCATCCAAAGAAGTGGATCCTTATCAAAGATACACACAAAATTTGATATTTACTGATTTATGAGATTGCACAGCCTGAGACAGTATTCTCGTAACTTATTCTATTCTCCTCTGTAACACAGATCACTGAATGTCATAAAGTAATTCGGCTAAGATAGTCTGTAATTAGGATCTAATGATATCAACTCTGCTGGACGCACACGCTCTTCTGACATATGCTGCCCAAGTGATTTTACTAAAACAGTAGACTACATCCTGGGTCTGACACTGTCAGATCAGCCCTCTGCTGCTGAAAACTCCATGCTAGATGCAGCGTGTGCATATATATACACATTTATTTATTTTAACTGAACTGCTTTCTGATAATTTCTGGTTTTCCACAGTGACGCTGAATTCTAATGCTGATCTCCAAAGAGATGCCACTTTTCCCAGGTTGTTGTCACCTTTTGGCCCTGCATTTAGACTCTTTGCTCCACCACCCAAGTCACAAGTGCAATATCAAACAGTCCCAGACCCCTGACAGGTACTATAATGTACCTCACCTACAGCACGCTCCATTCTGACAGCAAACCACTGATAAATTCTCCCTATACACAATTTGCCAATCATTCACAACCTGTCTTAGAGGCCCAAATCCCTTCAATTGCTTTGGAGATTGACACAAGAGATGGCATGAAAAGCCTCCCTGCAGCCAAGCTATCTGACACCCTTCTGCTGTCAGAGGGGAACTAGATGGGGTTGAAGCAATGTGTCCCTGACAATTGTCCTGGCTGGTCTTTATCATCTGGGATGCTCCAAGTGCATATAGAGAGATCACTGCAACATTTGCCCCCACAGTGAATTCAAAAAGACTGGTCTAGACTTGCCCAGCTCTTCTTTTCTCTCTTTTTCAGAGGTAGGTGCCACCCTTCCCTTTCCCTGCAGCCTCCCCAGACCTCCCCATGCTCTTCAAGACAACTGCTATTGGGCCCTGAAAATTGCTCCAACCTCTTCTCAAAATGCTCCAAGAGCTGGGAATATCCAGTTTTCTCTAGTATCCTAAGAACAGCAGAAATCTGGCAATCTATAGGATCTGCTGGTACACCCACTTCCAGAGAGCAAAGGGGAGATGTTTTTACCCCAGGGCTCTGGCAAGCTCAGAGGCTCAGCACTACTGCTCTTTTCTGCTGTCTTGTAGACTTTGTATGTCAGTCCTAAAGCACATTGCCTTCAGTTTGAATTTCCTTTCACAACCATCACCTGCGTTACTTTTCACCTTTTCCCACTCCACCATCATGTCCCTGTTTCTTCAGATCTGTTTCTGCCCAGCCAGCTGCAAAGCTCCCAAGTATCACATCCTGCTGTGTTTCTCTTTCCAAATCCTACCTGATGCTACCCAGTGATCTGTCTGCCAAATGCTCAGCAGCAGCCTCATTCACCCCCCTCTGGTGGTCCATAGCCGTACCCAGCAGACTGCCTGTTCCAAACCACCAGCACCAGGACCCTAGCAGCAGACAAACCACAACTTCAATCTGAGCATCACCCCCACCCCCATGGCCAAATCTTCCCCAAACAAGCTGCATGCTCGTCTGTCAGGACTCTATCCATGACCTTTTTCTACAAAGCCTCTGCTATGGCATCTAAATTACAACACTGACTATGCACAACACCAGAAGTATCTTCTTTCTATTCATTGTGCTGACATATCTAAAACATTGGACTGATGGACACATTAATTTTCTTCCCGGGACAACTACCCCTCAACCTCTCCCAGTTCTCACCCCTGCCAGTGGTTTCATGCACCCCCATCCCCTGCCAATCCTATTTTCAAGCCTTCTTCAGCAGCAGCAAACCTCTCCTCACTGTTTGTTTCCTGCACACGTGGCTGCACTGGGACAACTCATACCACAGGGACTGCGACGAGCGTCGGATTTGGTCCTTGCCACTCTCAAATCTGGTTCCCTGCTGCGTATCATCTTAACTGCAGTAATGCTTATTTGAAACAACAACCCCAAGCTATTCTCTCCTATCTTCCTGTTTATGGAAAAAGCACTGATTAACCAGAAGTAGGTTTTTTTTAAACCTAAAAGTAATTTATATTATATAAGGAAAAAAAAAAGGTCAGGTAGATACTCCATTTATCACTATTACAAAGGGCTGTAACATAGTGATGAAAAGAAAGAGAAATTAATTACAAGTCAGAGGCTGCAATAACTCTCTCTGTAATTGTGACGAAAAATTTAAATTAACGTTTCTGTCACCAAGAGAAGTTTGATTAATTTTACAATAGTGGAGATGCTATCCCCTTAATATTGGTGGGTAAGGAAATTTTACCATTTGCAATTTAGATGTAGATCATTCCTTTAAGACTCAAAAAGTGCCTGCGAGGCACCTTCACACTTTATTAACAGCTCAATCAGTGCCACGCTAGAAATAATTAGCCAAGAAACCATGTAGTAAATATATCTAGACTAGCAAACCTGCAGAATAAGAAGTACGTGATAAAATCCAGACCTGTCCAAGAGAGAAAACCTCTCTCCAGGGCTCCAAAGCGACCGCTGTTGCCAGCTGCCTTTAGGGAAACAACACAAATACCCGATTTTCTGACTGCTTTCTTTTGTTTTCTGTTTTTAAGCCTTCACTCGGCTGCAAAGCCAGAGGGAAGAAGGGTTAGACCCAAGCCGTGGTCACTGATATCGCACCCCGAAGTGGCAGTGGCCCTGCACACTGGGTGCTGTCTGAGGCGCTGGCTTCCTTCTGGGGCTCCTGGGTGCAAGAGATGGGATGGCAAAGAGCTGCTGACAAACAGCAAATGAAATGCAATTGGAAAGAAATTGAGACAGGCAGTGATTACCACAGGGCATGGGCAGGGATTCCCACGGGGCAGGGATTCTCAAGGGGCAGGGGCAGGGACTTGCCAGGTCTGCAGCAATCACACTTAAGCACAGCATTCAGCAGCCAGCCCAGCTGCTCATTTCTAGCCCATGGACACAGGGGGTTTTGTTTAAGTTTTGTTTTGCTTTCCCCAACTTTTATTCCTTGCAAAACCCTGATCAAAGCCAGGGTCTCAGACAGGACTTGGACATACACAATGGCTAAGTACCATGGCGCATCAGCAGGCTTCGATATTAAACGCCCTGGCCAGCCCCTTTCCCTGGATCTTTAAAGTCTCCCTGGGACAGAACTGAGCCCCATCTGGGACAGCCCAGGACCTGGACAGCCTCTGTGCTCCAGCTGGGACCAGCAGCACCCCTTGAACCCAAACCTCTCAGGTCCCTGCTTTGGAGAGCACAGCAACAGAGCAGGAAAGGGCAGCACTGCCTGGGGATCCCCTCCGTGACCGCCCGTGTTAAGTGTGTGCATCCCTGCGCCTTCTGGGACACTAATCTTTAGTGTCTGCACTGTGTCTATAAGAAGAGGGGACAATTTGTGTATTTTTGTCCCCTGAAGGCCTTCCCCACCTCTAGAACACACAGGAGCAGATGGGTAATGCAGTGCAGGAGCCCTGCAGCCAGCACCAACCCTTGGCCCTTGCTACCAGAACAACCCCTGCAAAAGCCCAAGGGTATAACACAGGAAAGTAAGGATCAGACCAAAGCCCTGGGAAGCTTTCCCAGTTCCTCTCTGCACTATTTAGCAAGGGCCATTAATTTCTTTCCTTTCATAAACACTGTGAACAATGAAAATCTGGAAAATAAAATGAGCCTAATGAAAATGTATTGGGTCTAAAGCAATCAATGCCATTCGGCTTAGAGAGGAAAGGAAACACAGTTCCCCGGCTATACTGTGTTCCCTGTAGTCAACAAGGCTGACTGTTTCCAGCATGGATCAATGAACCATTCGTTAGAGGAAGTGAACCTGTACGAACAGCATTCGTCTCTCTCCTCCAAGATCAAACAAACCCGCGTGGGAAGTTTCAAGACTGCTCTCAAAACTTGAAGTCTAGGGAAAGTTGGAGCACTTGAAGGCGTTTGCACATAACAGTGTCTAGCAAAACCCTCATACTTGCTGCTCCCAGAGACTGAGCAGGGAGAAGGTGAAACTGTGCAGGTTGGATCATCTCCTCTGCGGAGCAGAGGCAAAACTGCACCGTGGGCACAGACGTTCGTGAAGGGCATTGAGGTGAGCAGAGGGGAAGGAGCTTTCTATTGCTGTTGGCTTGTAAGCAGTGTTAGACAGTCGATGCAGTTTTCTCTCTGAATTTCTTTAGATATTGTTATGCTAAAGGAGGGGGTGGAGAAAAAAAAAGGAAAGGATGGAATCACACAAATAGTGGTGTAGTGTAACCAAAGTAGTCTACTCATCATTCAAAGAACTTAGAAGGTGGGTGCCCTAAAATGCTCAAGATCCTTACAAGGCATGCTATGAAGAACCATTTCCTTCAGCAGAGAAGACAACCCCCAAAGCTGCAGGAGCTGGCATTGCCACAGTCTGCTGCAGGCAGCTCTGTGTCTCCAGAGCATCCGCGCTGGGGAAGAGATGGAGGTAACCATCCTGACAAGTGCAAGGCCCTTTCCTCAGATGCATCACCACAACCTCTGACAAACGGTACCTGGAGAGCTGTCAGAGGCTGTCATCCATAGGGTACAAGTAGCCAGTGTAATTCAGTGTGACATTAACTGGCACAGGGCAGCACGAGGTCCACAAACCACACACGTTTAAATGACTGGAAAGGCAAAGAAAGCACAGGTTGGCCAAGGAGGTGAACTGCGGCAGGCACATAAAAAGGCAAATATTTATATCAGATGGCTAAGGAAAGGCCACGTTCCTTCCTTTCATTGAACTGACACAAAAAATAATGGGACATCTTTATAAGGACAGGCTAAAAGCACTAAAAGATCATTTCCAATGACTTTGAGGCATTTGAAAGTAGGCAACAATAAAAAGAGAAGATCATAAAATGCAGGTGCTGAAATTGCTGCATAGCTTAAAGGTAGAATTTCCTCATGTTCTGAATACTGTTGCAAGCCATGGAAAGACTTAGCTGCCTTCTGAAAAACAGCTGGAAAAGCAAGATATGGAGACCCCAGTGAGCGTGAGAGGATAACGCCATCGCAGCAGCGTGCTCTGCAGTCTGAGCGACAGCTGACAACAAAACAGGATCATCTTGGATAGAGCAGCACTGCGCACAACTACGAGCAAAGCACAGCACGGCCTCTGCTGACTCCAGCCACCGAAAGCATTCACCTGTACCACAGGGCCAGTATCACAAGGCAACTGAAAACACCGTTTTCCTCAGATTGCTCCAGTAGCTTCACGGCTGAGCTGCCTCTTGGGAGCAGGCACTGCCAATAACCTCCCTTGTAGACAGAGCTCCTGACTAGGCAGTGATAATCCTGCTGACAAGACATTTTGGTAAAACCTTTCATGTACATTAAAACATACAAATACTCCCCTTTAGTGCTTTGGTAACATGCAACAGACGGAAGGGGACATTTCCCTGGGGACACTATCCCCTCTCCACCCCACCGGTGCTGCCTCGTGCTGCAACACAAGGGTTTCCTCGGTGTCCAGCTGCACCTCATTTCAGCACAGCCCCCTCTGATGCCCCTTGCCTGCTCCCTTTCCAGAGCTGCTCTCACATCCCGGTTTTTCTTTAAACACTTCACTCCCAGTCATTT
This sequence comes from Mesitornis unicolor, assembly GCF_000695765.1. Lineage (NCBI taxonomy): Eukaryota > Metazoa > Chordata > Aves > Mesitornithiformes > Mesitornithidae > Mesitornis > Mesitornis unicolor. The sequence continues at coordinate 157,194 of NW_010162985.1, forward strand.
CCATACCCAGCACATACAGATCCGCCTCTGCTCCAGTCGATGCCTTTTTCCAAGTAGCTGGGCACTGCCTGAGTATAACATGCACATCAAGTAGTAGTTCTCCGATAAGTATTCAATAGATTAAACATTGCCTTGAGCTTTAGCTCTTCAGCAGAGTTATGAAAAATAACTTCCACTGGAATTTGCATTTTGTGATAGCTTGCAGAGTGACTGCCTGCCCGCTGAGGCTCTGTTTTGGAGTGCATTTGTCTGCACTTGGCAAGTGATCCCTCTCGCCCATCAGCTCCATCTCCTGTTCTCACAGCACCACTAACCAGAGGCTGAGATCCAGTGCTCCACCTGCCCTGCAGGGATGGCCATAACCGAGAACAGGGCAGGCTCCAGAGGGGTGCCAAAGACAGAGTTTGGGTGACACAGAGGCTGGTTTTGATGTTCTGGAATTAAATATTACAGCACAATTGAAGTTTGTCCTGGAGGCCTGATCTCTCATCCCTAAGGACAGAGAATAGCAGAGGGCACAGATGCTGTACATCCATCCACATACTAATTGAAAGGAAAAACAAAAAGTAGGAGAAATATTGTCCTTCTTGTTTTGAGAGCTAAAGACTCATTTTAAAACTTTATGAATCACAGAGAACAGCCACACATTTCTGTGACCTAGCAGGATATGAAGCTTTCTAAGCAACCTGCTATCTCTGGACAAACAGATGTCACAGAATACCCAGCCTCTCTATTACGTGCTTTCTTCTTCCTCATCCCCAAGAAGAAATAGATGTTCAGCTCGGGCAGCAGCCACAGAGAATCAATTGAACCTGTTTATTGAGAAAACACTTTCAAAGAAACAACTGATTCCTTATCAGGAAGGATGCACTTGGGAACTATGCACCACCTATGAATTAGATCCGAAAGCTCTCCACGACTCTGTATCTTTGAATGGTAAAGCTTTTAAGATGGAAGCAAAAAAAAAAAATATCCAGGTGCAATAACATTGCTAGTATCGGTTTACCTTTGACTGCTGAAGGAAAAAAAAGAAAATCATTAAATGTATCTCTCACAGAAGCCATTTTACAAGCTAATGTCACTTTGCTTTGCTTTCAATCAGAGATTAAGGTTAATCTCCAGAACTACTGGCACACATGCAGACACAGTGGAAAAATGCAAATAACTCCACTGAGGAGGCACAGCGAAGAAAGCTCTTCACCCAAAATCTACATTAAAATGCATCAGCTGATTTACAATCCCTGTTGGATACTGAAGTACAGCTGGGAACAGGCAGAAGCTCTGAGCCCAGAACACAGCACCGTGAAAGCACGTTACAAACAACTGCATGTGTCTGTGTGTCCATCTGGTGGGGGGTACGGGTGCATAGTTTAAGTGCTTGTCGAATACTGACCTAAACACACCTCATTTTTTGTCCATTATAAGAGCTCTGACACAAGCCTGAATAAATACAGAAGGGTCCATTTATGAAGATGCAACCTTCATGCTGTCCTGCAGCACAGGCTCTCAGAGAGTGCTTCCCAAGCCCTCAGTACAGTGGTCCAACTCCCTGGAGCTGAATAGGAACCCCCAGCAAGAGACTAAATGATGCAAAGGTGTCACCTCCAGAGACTGCTATATGCTAGACACAGCCTCTCCCACATCCTAATGTCCTGTAATCCAGAGACTGGGTTACAGTCCTCTCAAATAAGAGAGGTGTAGGTCCTAAAAATGACTGGACGTGAAAGGGACGTGCCATAGGTCACGTATACGTGGTGAAGGAAAAGCTTAGGGGCAGCCACTTGCATCCCTTGACGCCATGAATTTGCCACAAAAGTTCAAAGCTTTGCTGTCCTGCCCTTCAAAAGGTTTTCAGAGACCATCCTCAAAAATATTCCCTGGTTGGTCTGGCTTCAGCTGTGCCCTAAACTATCCCATCTCTGGACTGCAATGGTATCACCACCCTCCTGAGTCTTTCGTTTTCCGCCGTTATTTCTCCTCTTCCTTGGTTTTCTTTGCTTGATTCTGTCTGTGCTTAACCAGAGGATGACTTTGCTGGCCACAACTGACCTGACATTTCCCTGACACTTCGGTCTATTTGTGATTATATTCCTGACAAAACCATGCATTGCTTCTTTTCCTTTCCTTTACACCTGAGTTTGACCCGTCATTAACATGTGCTGGGAAACTGCCAAATAATTGTTTTATACCTTATAGTAATTCCCTATCCCCAAGTTTTCATTCAAGCTGGCTATACCTCCACAGCACATCTACCTGGGTAGAAGCACACACACCGTGCAGCAAACACCCTCTGGGACCGTGCACAAAAGACAATCTGGAAACGTGTCAGCAAGGAAAGCCTGAGGACCCTATTTTGTAAAACATGTCTGAAAGCTGTGGAAGGTCTGTCTTGTAGTCAAGACCTCATCATTAAAATTCAATCAAAAGAGGCAGTAGAACCTTCTAAGTTAAAACACTAAATAAAAGGAGATCAAGATAAATAGCAGATATCATCTGAGCCGGTCATAAGAATGAATGTGCATCAATCTCTAAAAAAGTCACTCAAGATTGATAACACCAAAAGACAACATCTTGATAATGTGTTTTACAGTGATGGATTGAGGGAAAGCTTAATGAGTCAACTACAGCATTGGAATTTCATTAGAGACTTTACCAGGGCTGGAAAAACCTGTAAAAACACAAGACAAAATCTGCCTTGCAAAGTACGGGAGCGCATACATTTCTGTCCACATGGTGAATTATCACATACATTTGCGTCAGGAGGAGTTTGACTGGAATCCACCGCAGAAAAAACAACCCACATCTCCCAGAACTATATTATGCCTACCACTCTGTAATCTAGCAGTTGTGAGAGCTGATCTAATGCAACATAATTGTATTTTTATGTCTTCTATGAGACTAAGACTCATTAGTCATCTTCTAAAGAGAAACACAAGCTGAAGCCACATGTCATTATGCCAAGTTGTCAGGCATATGGTGCTCGCAACTATCTTCACACTAACCTTTAAGTCAGACTGATGGTGAATGAAATCTGACAGGAGAATCCTTTAAGACATGAAGCTGGGTTTTGGTTTCAAACTAAAATAAAACCTGTTTCACCTTCCACATTAGCAGGACTGGTGAAAAACTGCACCATATTTCTTGGGTTAAATCCTCGTTTTATTTAAAGCAGTCAAGTTACACTGGATTCAGTTGATCTGTATCAGATTTCACAGCCGAGAGCTAGATTTTCATGCTAAAAATGCACGAATAGTGAAGCATTCATGTTCGTTAATTTATACTTTCTCCTCTTTACATAGTACACTGGTTGCACACTTCCTCTTGAGGCTTTGCTCCTCCATTTGTTAATTCACTTGGCCATTCGCCCTACTTATCTGTGTAGTATAACTCAATATGTGTCATGCCGCTTCAGAAGCCAAAATGCTAACACAGAGCTCAAAAATTCCAACTTGTAGGATGCTGCAACATAACAAGAAGGTCCCAACTTGGTTGTTTTCAAGTAAAACTTTAGCTTTAACTTTTATTCTGAGAAAAGATGATTCTCCCTGTTGTTGATCCAAATGCCATAAGCAACACATATGCTAATATCACAGATACACAGTGATTATCAAACTCTCAAGGCATTACATTAAGTATATTGCTAACAGCAAGTTTTTCTCTGAAAGACATTTCGTAAGTTTTGTTTTCCTCTTTTATGGCTGAAAGTTTTTTTCCTTATAACATCAAAAGTGTATAATAACGATCCAGCAACACGAACAAGAGCATAACCCTTTACACAAGGTAGCTGTGCGAATCATGTACACAGGCAGAAACACCAGAAAAGTTTTACACAAGATAGCTGTGCCAATCATGTACACAGGCAGAAACACCAGAAAAGTTCAACTATCAAAATAGTTCCATAGCCCCTGAGACTACCTAGCAGTGATATAATAGCTTATTATCCCTTTTGTAGGATGCCTATTTGTGATAAATTTTTGTTTTTTCATTCCCTAAAAATGAATTGTCAATAACAACAAGCACATCCTTGCCAACGAAGCCCTGCCCGTGTCATCCGTGTGGAGAAGCAATTCTGCAAGGTGCTTCAGCCCAGTGTAAGCACTGACAGCACCAGGGCAGTGCTTGTATCTGAAGCCACATCTGTTCTTCAAGTGCTTTGTTGATACGGACATCCCAGATCTTGCAGTTTTTAATCCAAGCTCCCGCCTCAGCAAGTGTTGGGCAGAAGGCAGACAGGCAGCGGCTCCCCACCTCAGCAGAGAGCAACAGGCAGGGAGGAACCAAGCCCTGAGCTGGCCAGACAGATAACACACCAGGACACCCTAAGAGATACCCTCCTCAGTCTTAGGACAGAGATGTCCAGCTGGCACAAAGGTCAACTCCTTCCTCCAGGGACATTGGTGGGTCCCTGGGGGGTACTGGTGGATGAGAAGCTGGACATGAGCCACCAATCTGCATCTGCAGCCCAGAAGGCCAAACACATCCTGGGGTGCATCACAAGAAGTGTGGCCAGCAGGGCCAGGGAGGGGATTCTGCCCCTCTGCTCTGCTCTGGTCAGACACCACCTGCAGTGCTGCATCCAGCTTTGAAGTCCCCAACACAAAAAGGACATTGAACTGTTGGAGCAGGTCCAGAGGAGGCCATGAAGATGATCCAAGGGCTGGAGCACCTCTCCTATGAAGACAGACTGAGAAAGTTGGGGTTGTTCAGCCTGGGGAAGAGAAGGCTCTGGGGGAACCTTATAGTGACCTTCCAATACCTGAAAGATGTCTATAGAAAATCTGGGGAAGAGCTGTTCACTAGGGCATGTAGCGATAGGATGAGGGGTAATGTTTTAAACTGGAAAAGGGGAGATTAAGGTTGGATATTAGGGAAAAGTTCTTCAACATGAGGGTGGTAGATCAGTGGCACAGGTTGCCCAGAGAGGTGGTGGAGGCCCCATCCCTGGAGATATTCAAGGTCAGGCTTAATGGGGCTCTGAGCAACCTGATCTGGTACCAATGTCCCTGCTGACGGCAGGGGTTGGACTGGATGAGCTTTAAAGGTCTCTTCCAACCCAACACATTCTATGATTCTATGATTGGCCCAACCACGATGCTCAGTTCACAAGGGAAGAGCTACCTCCACCCCCCAAACTGAGCCTTGTCACAACTAAACACAACCAAACTTGCACTGCTTTCCCCAGAAGCCAGAGCAGTGCTGGGCAGTTTGCCCCATTTTGCCACCTCCATAAAGAAACCAAATATTCTGGCAGGAGAAGAGCCCTCTGTGGTCCTCGCAGGGTTCCCACTGCCACCAGACCTGCCCAGCAGGCGAGTCCCAGCAAAGGGACATCATAGCATCAGTGTACATCTCTCCAGCAAGGACAGAGCAGGGCAAGGGTTTTTTAAAGCCGCGACAAAACAGACATATTTAAAATGCTGAAGTGAATACCTCTCTGGAAAACTAACTGGCAGACATTTGGGTCTTCATAAGTGGATAATTGATCACAAGGCTATGCCGGTGATGTTACGGTAATGAAACAAAGAGGTAACTGGGATTTTAGGGTTTCAAATAAGCCTGTCAAAAACATGTAATAAAACTGTCAGATCAATTTCCTGTCAAATACAGGCGTGATATGATAAAACCTCAGAGTTTTTAAGTAGATTATATTATTGAAGCAGTAATTTAAAAACACCTTCTAGGTAATAAATTACAATAAATCAAACTTTAAAACTTGAAAGCATACACCAGAAACATACAGCGTATGATATGAGAAAGACAAGTCAATTTCAACCATATTCCCAAGCTGGAATAAAGCAAATTCAATTGCTTTAGAAAGATAATGATCAAAGCCTAGTTTTGTACGAAATCAATAGATCTTGCAAAGTTTAAGGAAAAACCTGCTAACTCCTGTCCTTCACCCTCCTGTGTTTCCAGTGTAAGCATAACCAAAGGTGAGGATGGAGTGCAAGAGGGTGCTCTCGCAAAACACAGTTGTCAGTCATAAGAAGTGCACAAATGCAACAGGATGGCATTTTTAAGGGAAACAGTTTTCCACAAGAAAAGTTCCATTTCTGTGAACAGCATCATTTCATCAAAAAAGGAAAAAAAATCTTAGGAGGTGCCAAAATGCTGTGTGTTCTCCTAAAGGAGAACACCTGATTCTCATTTCAAAAGTGCGGGTTTTTTTCATGAAAAGAATGTTAATGTCTTCAAATTTACCCCCAAATTAAAATATCTATAGCTCATATTCCATAATTCACCTGTTTCTGTCCTCTAGCACAACAAAAGGGATGGAAAGGGAAATCTGGAGTCACAGCTTGGACCAGATGGGAAAAGCGCCATCAGCCGAGTTTACTGACGAGCACAAAACAATTAGGACAAGTACAACACATGGTACTTAAACCACTTAAATGGGATGCAACCAACCAGCAGGACAATATCATGCCTGATAGTGCCTTAGTGACAAAGAAAGGAAAACAATGATTGATTATCGGAATGGCAGCCAGCAGAGATCAGGGAAGAAAATTATTGAAATCGCATCTAGATCAGTGGAAAGAAGATTTAGCAGCCTTGAGCAAAGGCCTTTCAGCAAGAGATGTTTCCTAAAACCAGATCACACCTTGTGCTCATAAGTTACGAGGTTATTGCTCATATGTTTTCCTCAATCCACTTTGCAATTGGAGTTGATTTTCAATTCCAAAAGAAAAAAGAAAATGCAGATATGTAGCCTCTCCCACTTCTCAGTACATTCATTCTCACACAGTGTCTCTGCAACAGCCATTGTAGTTACTTAAGTGGAGAAAAATAGCGTGAAGGAGAGTATTTCATGTATTTTTAATGCCTTTTAACACAGTTTAGCACCTGGAGTCCTGGCCAGCCAGCACTCCTCTCTGAAAAGGGATCATTTACTGCTTTCCTCAGGGAATATTCATCCTGCGCAACAGGAGCACATGAGCTGCAGTCTGGCAGCCAACACTCCGCTGCCCAGGGATGAGAATCAGCAAAATGTTTCCTCTATTATATTTTACATAGGTTTTCTTAGAGAGGAAGAGAGAGAATATTGTATTTCTTCTCCCTTTGATGAGCCTCTTTTCCCAGCAATCATTTGCCTCAGGTTTTCCCTTTAGAATTTGGGTCACAAGAAGCTTTGCTGACTTAACTTCGTGGTGCAGTATATTTTCCTCTGAAAATCAGAGCCCGAGAGCCAGGTCAGTATTACGGCAGCGCTCCTCTTCCTGATCCGAGCTGGAACTGTTCCACAAAGACGTGTGGATACCCAATTTCTGTCAGGGCTTGCACTTAAAATGCACTGTCAGTTCTCATTTCTCACATTACCATCTCAAATGGGCAGAAAAGGACAACTAAACCAGCAATCAGTTTCCGAAAAGAGAAGGTCAGAATAGACTCTCTCACATGAAGAGCTGTCGGCTGTCATGAGAAGGCCATAAAAGCTGCAGCCAGCAGAGCAACATGTTTAATGTGCTCACTGGAGGAGCTCACACCTAGGCAGACCCATCCTAGGGCTCTGAGCACCAAAAGCCCATTGGTGAAGTTCACAGAATAATAGAATGTACTGGGTTGGAAGAGACCTTTAAAGCTCATCCAGTCCAACCCCTGCAGTCAGCAGGGACATTGGTACCAGATCAGGTTGCTCAGAGCCCCATCAAGCCTGACCTTGAATATCTCCAGGGATGGGGCCTCCACCACCTCTCTGGGCAACCTGTGCCACTGATCTACCACCCTCATGGGGAAGAACTTTTTTCTAACATCCAACTTAAATGTCCTCTTTTCTAGTTTAAAACCATTACCCCTTGTCCAATTACCACATGCCCTGGTAAACAGCCCATCCCCAGATTTCTTATAGGCAGGTTAGACGTCCCTCAACAGATCCAGCCCCAGCACTGCTGACTAAAGTGATGCACAGAACCTCACACAACTGCATCGCTCACATGAAGGATTTCTGTAGTTTTTTTTAAAAACCATAGCACAGGGGTCCAGCAGGCACCGAGGGCAGCATCTCAAACCAGGCCACTGAGCACTCCCAAAGCTGAAGGGCCACAGAGAACTGCACCAAACACCGGGCACGGACCACACCAGAGTATTGGGATACTCCAGACAGGTGACAGCTCCACCTCATCTACATGAAAAACACAGATATGACATCCCTGCCTTAGCTCGGTGTACCCCCTCCGATGAATAAAACACCCCTGTATCAGAGGCCAAGCTTCAATTCAGCAGCTAAGTGAGAAATGCTGGTGTTCAGCTATTTGAGAAGAGAAAGGATTAAATGGAAAATAACCCCTTCCTTGTTCCTAGCTAGAAAGCATGATATCAAAACAGATCTCTGCTTTGCCAGTTTACTGAGCACAGGATTAGCAGGTGCCCCTCATTGTACCAAGCAGCACTTGGGCTAAATTTTAGTAAGCTTAGTCTTGTCACAAACTTCATCACGCATTAAAAGCCGCTATCTGTATCCCTCTCCCCACCCAGAAGCTGAATTGATATTGAACTGATGCCTTCTGCCGCTGCAACAAAATAAACCCCCGAAAACCAGGAGTAAATGGAAAACATAGTGCTTTTTATTGATTGTGATGTTTTCAGTTAACTAGGTTTTGCCTGTGGCTGTCCCCCCGCAGCACATGCGCACTGGGGAAAGTGCTGCGCTACTCCAACCAATAACTTTTAGGAAACAGAAAGCTGCGTCTGTTTAATGGATGTTTCCAATTTCTTACATCACCATCAGTGTCTGTTTTAGTCACCTGGCAGGCTTTCTATAGCTTCTCACAGGCCCAAGCTGATTTCAAACCTATTTGGTAATGTCAATGTGATTTCAAGGTTTAATGATTCATTATTTTTTAGACCTGAGAGCAAGAGAATGTGTTAATTTTTTTTCCTGCATGGGCTCAGTGGTTTCCTTCTGGCTTATTCCTTCTGCGTATCATTAAAAAGAAAGACTGATAAGGAAAAAAAAAAGTCTCAATGAAGCATACATAAAAGAGAAGTCTTTAGTTTAAAAAAACTATTATAAGTGTTCTACCTTTTATAACCTGCAGAACTAATACAAAGCTAATGGTTCTTCATGCAAAACACCCTCTCCAGGAGTATTAAGCTGGTGAAAAGGCACCAATCTATCCTTAGATAAAATTCACATGCACAGATATACGTTTGACATATGCTAGAAAGTTTCTTCCTCTGCTATTCTTTCTCCTACTTTTTCCTCCCTATTTAATGACAATTAAAGAGAAAGGAAAAAGAATAGTCACCAAAAAACCACCCCGAAAACCCCAAAACACCAACACACCACCTTCTGAGATCAGCAATCTGTATTGCTCTGGGTGAACCTTGTAACAAAATAATTTGCCTAAGGAATGCTTTTAGCCATAAGCTAGGCAACGTCAGAAATGCTACTGACAAATGTAGCATTTGTCCTGCAAAGCCAGTAAGATCTTTCACAGCTTCTTCTAGATCTGCCCACCTCACTGGAGCTGGTTTCATACCCACCGGCCTTTTCTGTGGCATCAGTCACCAGTGGAGCATCAGGGATCTTCTTGCATTTCTTTTCTTGTACCCCATAGGAGCAGCACACACTGAGCCACCTCGTGTGCTGGGTTGGATGAGCACAAGAACATGATGGATGTGTCACACAGAGCACACAGGCACGGGATCTCTGTTGCAGCCAGGTGGGGTCCCTGGGCCTCCTGCACCCGGGGCTGCGGGCACGGAGCAGCGACAGCTCTGGGACCGTGTTTTGCGTGGAATAATCCTTCCAAGTGTAAGCAGGAAAGAGCTGCTTCTGAACACCCTTGGATAAATATTGCTTCCAGATCCCCTGCCACAAGTCATCCTCACAAATAGAAGGAGGAAAATACCCCAAAATATTTATTCTTCCTCCCAGTTTTCAATGATTATTGTTGCTGGTACACAGTCCAAACACAGGGCCGGGGACCTGTTCCAGGATTTCACTATACACACACTGGAATTCAACTGGTATTTGCTGCTTATCCACAGCTGCCAGAACTTGGA